>NW_024582777.1:330131-330436 GCF_018398535.1 Haplochromis burtoni
AGAAAGTCAAGGAGTCGTAAAGCTTCCTCGGAACTTATTAGTACGGATTTGCCTGAGACTTTGAAAGAACCTGAATCTATGGGTTCCACCGTGGAAGCTAAAATTACCACTTTGGAAAGACCTGAAGTCCCCCCAACCAGGAAATCTTCTGACAGTCTTGTAGAGTCCAAGAAAATAGAGATAGAAACAGAAATGGAAAATGCAGCTTTAAATGTACAGGTGATTACTGAAAAAAATGAAACTGTTGCTGTAGAGTCAACTGAATTTTCACCAAGTCAAAGACAACCAGAGATTCCAAAGGTTTC
>NW_024582777.1:332259-340104 GCF_018398535.1 Haplochromis burtoni
AAGAGTCTTGTGGAGTCTGAGGACACAGAGAAAGAAAGTGGAAGGGAAAAGATAGCCTTGCATTTAGAGGTGATTACTAGAAAAACTGAAACTGTAGAGTCAATTGAATTCTCACCAAGTGAAAGAAAACCAGAGATTCCAAAGGTTTCTCCTGATCTTGCAATCAAGGACCAGATTCCAACTCAAACAGAACATGACAATGATATTCTGTCAGTCTCATCTACAGAGCAAGTTACTGCTGTAGTTTTGGAAGACGTATCTCCCATACAAACTGGAGGAAAGTCAGATGATGTTGAACTTTCCATTGCTTCTGATTCAGTCCCACCTATTGATAGACATCCAGATAGAGAAAATATGGATCAGAACCTTTCCCTGGAAAAACCTGAACTTCCTACATCAAAGAAGACGTCAGAGAGTCTATTGGAGTACAACGAAATGGAGAAAGAAATTGAAAAGGGAAAAGCACATTTAAGTTTGCAGACAGTCACTGTAACAACTGACAGTATTTCTATAGAATCAACTAAGTTTTCACCATGTGAAAGAAAGTCAGACAGTCCAAAAGTTTCTCTTCAGTCTGATAACAAGGCACCAGAATGCACAGCACCTCAATCTGATGCAAGAGATTCAGACACAGCGCCACAAATGCAGCCATGTCTTTCTTCTAGTTTTACAGATACAACAAATATTGCAGATTGTATTAACAAATTATGGAGTAACACAGAAGAGGTTCCGAAGAGGTATTTAGTTCTTGAGCTGCCTGACCGAACAGTCCCACAATTGTTTGAGACAAACCAATATCAGCCAGACACAAGAATTTCTGATAAGGAATCTACTACTTTTGCCATTGTTTCAATGGAGCAGCCTCATGAGACAGAGACAGATGTAACAGAAACTATGAGTCAGCAAACAGTCTCAGATAACTTACAAATACAACCTGAAGTCAACATCCAACATGACGATGGGCAAAATATTTTAGGCATCAAGGTTCAAAAGTCTCTTGAAGATGAAGCATTCAAAGCTGAAGAAATGAGTATAAAGACAAGAATACACACATCTGAAAATATTACTGTCTCAGTGCAAAATGACCCCCAGATGCACATGGAGCACTTGACTGTACAGTGTGAGACCACACCACAAAGCAACGTTGAGACAACTAGTGTAGAACTGCAAGTAAGCAGTGCTGAAGGGAATGATATTAAGGCTGACCAAGGCTCTAGTCAGCCTATTGCAACTGTTTTCACCTCAGAAAAACATGTGCCCATGAGCCCAGATGACAAGTCTGTTACAGGGGATAAAATCCAAGTGGAGACTAAAGTGCTTAGTTTGGACTATGAAATACCAACCAGCCATAAAACCGCAGTTGTGGTTCACCCAGAGGAAGCTACAGTCAGAGTACAGATGCAACAAATCAGCATTGAAATGCAAGATAATGTGGAGATGTCTGCCTCTTCTCGACCTGCACTTCTGCAGGCAAGTGAACAAGAGAGAGTATCTGCAGAAATAAGCTTATCTGAGCAAGACACTATAAAATCAGAAATGGTGATTGAGCTAGAGCTCTTGAAAACCACACAGGATAGCAAAGGGGAGCTGAAGGACTACAACTTAAAAGAGGAGGTCTCTAGAAAAGATGTACTTGATTTACCCAAAAGCTTGGATGAAAAGGAAATATTGGGGGACTCTCAAGTGCGAGTTTTACAGCTTGATATACCTACGAGTCATGAAGAACAGGAAAAGACATTTGTCATGACAGCAGCAGTACCAATGGCAGATACAGCTCAATCAAGTATGCAGTGGGAACAAAAAGAGACTGCAATTCAGGTTAACCCTGAGGAGGCTACACTCATAGTCAAGATGCAACGAATCAGCACAGAAACGCCAAAGGATGTGGCTCAGAGTGACTCTACTCAAACTGTTCTGCTGCAGCCAGTTGAAACAGAGACAATATCTGCAGAAATAAGCTTATTTAAGGAAGACACTGTAAAACCACAAACGGCAATTGAGTTAGAGATCCTGGGAACCACACAGAAACCAGAGGAGCTGAAGGATTACGACTTAAAAGAGGTCTCCAAAACAGATGTACCTGATGTATCCCACACTTTGGATGAAAAACTGGTTACAGGAGAGAAAAACCTTGTTGAGCCTCAAGTGCGAGTTTTACAAATAGATATACCAACCAGTAATGAAGAACAGAAACAGACGTTTGTCATGACAGCAGCCGAACCAAAGATAGATACAGCTCAATCAAGTTTGCAGTGTGAAGGAGTTCATGTACCCTCTGAGGAGGCTGAAGTTATAGTCAAAGTGCAACCAATCACCTTGGACGCACAAAAGTATCTGGATCAAAGTAATTCCTCTCAAAATGCACTCTTGCAAAGTGAAGCAGGGGCAATGTCTGCAGAAATAAACATATCCAAACAAGATACTGTAAAACCAGAAAAACTGACTGAGCAGGAGCTCCTGAAAAACACACAGGACAGACCTATGATAACTAAGGAAACTGGGGTCCAAAAAGAGCGCTCAGAACTGTCAATACATAGAGGGAATGATATACCCATGAGCCTGGATGAAAAAGCAGAAAAAGTCCAAGTGGAGCCTGATGTTGTTTTACCAGCCAGCCATGAGGAGCATGAAAGATCATTTGTCTCGAAAGCAGATGTGCCAAGAACAGATATAAGTATCCAGTCTGAACATTCTCAAGTAAACAAAGATTTGACTTCAGCTGATGTTCAACCTGAACAAGAAATTAGCTTTACAATAAAGGTGCAGCAAATGAAGACTAAAATGCCAGTGGATCTCGTGGCTCAGTGTTTATCTACTCAAGCTGCACTTTTTCAGCCAGGTGAAGCAAAGAAAACACAATCTGCAGAAATAAGCTTACCTGAACAAGACACTGCAGAACCACAAACAATGATTGCACTAGAGACCTTGAAAACTGCTAGATCAGTGGAGGTGAAGGATTACAACATGAAACAGGATGTCCCCACAAAAGATGTGCTTGATTCACTCAAAAACTTGGATGAAAAATCAGTTGCAATAAAGCAAATTCAAGTGGAGCCTCAAGTGAAAGTTTTACAGCTGGATATACCAATCAGTCAAAAAGAACAGGAAAAGATATTTGTGAAGACATCAGCAGAACCAAAACCAGATACAGCTCATTTAAGTATCCAGCGTGAAAGGGAGCTGGGAAATAAAGATGATGCTTCAGCTGAGGTTACACAGGAGACTGAATATATAATCAAAGTGCAACAAATCACCACTGATAGACAAGGGGATGTGACTCAGAGCGACTCAGGTCCACCAGCTGAAGTAGAGATAGCTTCTGCAGAAATAAACTTATCAATGCAAGAAACTGTAAAACTAGAACCAGTGACTGAGCAAGAGCTCTTGAAAACCACAAAGCATAGATCTACTGTGACTAAGGGACTTGTGATCCAAGGTGAGCAGCCCAAACCAAATGAACTGGATGACATACCCATGAGCCTGGATGACAAGACGATTACAAAAGAGAAAGTCCAGGGGGAGCCTGAGGTCCTTGTTTCACCAACCAGCCAGGAGGAGGATAAAAGAACATTTGTTGTGGTAACAGATGTACCCAGAGCAGATGTAGCTCATTCAAGTATCCAGTCTGAAATCATTGCAGTAAACAAAGATTTGACTGCCGTTGAAGTTCAACCTGAGGAAGCTGCTAGACCAGAAGATGTGGCGCAGAGCGATTCCACTCAACCTTCTCTGCTGCAGACACGTGAACCAGAGACAGTCTCTGCTGAAATTTGCTTATCTGAAAAACATGCTGTAAAACCAGAACTGGTGACTGAGCAAGAGCTCTTGAAGACCACAGACAGCAGAACAGACATGTCTCAAATAAATATCGAATGTGATTCAGAACTTGAAAAGAAAGATGTGAGTCCAGCTGATGCTCACCCTGGGGAGGCAACAGTTGGAATGGAGGTGCAACAAATCAGCACTGAAACACAAGAAGATGTAGCTCTGGTGGACTCAACTCAACCTGCAGTGCTGCCGCCAAGAAAAATAGCATCTGCAGAAATTAGCTTACCTGAGGGAGAAGCTGTACAATCAGAAACAGTAACTGAGCAAGAACTCATGAAAACTACACAGTTCTCCACAAATGTTGTGCTTGATTCACCAAAAAGTGTGGACAAACTATCAGTCATAGCAGAGAAAATCCAGGCAGAACCTCAAGTGTGTATTTTACAACTCAATATGTCAACCAGCGACAAGGAGCATGAAAGAACGTTAGTCATGACAGCAGCAGCATCAAGAACAGATACGGGTCAAGCGATATTTCACGGTGAAATAGAAAAAGAACAGAAAGACAAAACAGCTGAGGTTCATCCTGAGGAGGCAGCAGTTAGAATGGAGGAGCAACAAATCATTACTGAAAGACAAGAGGATGTTCAGTTTGACTCTGTTCAACCTGGACTGCTGGAAAACGAAGCAGTAAGTTCTACAAAAATAATTGTATCTGAGCCACACAGTGTAAAATCAGAAATAGTGTCTAAGCAAGAAATCTTGAAAACCACAGAAGATAGACCTATGGTGACTAAGGACCTTGTGGTCCAAGCAGAGCCCTCTGAAGCTTCAGTCACAGTGAAGGAGAAACAAATTAGCGCTGAAAGACCAAAAATTGCAGCTCAGAGTGACTTCACTCTAATTGCACTGAGGCAATCAAGTGAAGCAGAGACAACATCTGCACAAATACGCTTACCTGAGCAAGACATTGTAAAACAAGAAACACTGATTGAGTTAAAGATCTTGGAAATCGCACAGGTCAGACCTACAGGGATTAAGGAACTTGGTGTCAAAGAAGGCACCTCTAAATTGTTAATGCATGGCATGGATGATGTACCCACGAGCCTAAGTGACAAGTCTGTTACAGTAGAGGAAGTAGTGGAAACCCAGATTGATTCTGAGGTGCTTGTTTTACAAGTAGAAGTACCAACCAGTCGTCATGAGCATAAACAGACATCTTTCATGATAGGAAAAAGTGACTCCGCTCAGCCTGCTCTGCTGGAGCCAGAGGTCAGTGGAGAGCTTTTGAAAACCACAGAAGATAGACCTATTGTGACTAAGGACCTTGTGGTCCAAGCAGAGCCCTCTGAAGCTTCAGTCACAGTGAAGGAGAAACAAATTAGCACTGAAAGACCAAAAATTGCAGCTCAGAGTGACTCCACTCAAACTACACTGGAGCAATCAAGTGAAGCAGAGACAACATCTGCACAAATACGCTTACCTGAGCAAGACATTGTAAAACAAGAAACACTGATTGAGCTAAAGATCTTGGAAATCGCACACCCTAAAGTATTAACACATGGAGTGGAAGACGTACCCACAAGCCTGGATGTCAAATTTGTTAAAATGAAGAAAATTCAGATGGACCCTGAGGTGCTTGTAATACCAGAAGTTCGAGAAGAGCATGTGTCAAGAACAGATACATCTCGATCAAGTATCCAGTGTGAAAGTTCAAAAGAACACAGAGATACGAGTGCAGCTGAGGTTCTTCCTGAAGAGGCTGGAGTTAAAACCAGAGTAGTAGAAGTCCAACAATTTAGGACTGAAATGAAGGAAGGTATAGCTCAGACTGACGCAGCTCAATCTGTACTGATACATGCAGGTGAAACAGAGTCAACATGTGTAGAAATAAGTTTATCTGAACGAGACACTGTAAAACCAGAAACTCTTAATAAGTTGAAGTTCTTGAATGCCACAGAGGAGAGACCAAAGGACGTCAATCTGCGAGAGGAGTTTGTAACTAAAGATGTACTTGATGCACCTAAAGGCCAGCATGAAGTGTCTGTTACAGTGGAAAAACTCAGCATGGGGTCTAGCGTACCCACTCTACAGCCAAATATACCGGCCACCATAACCACATCTGTTGTGATAGCAACAAGTGCAAGGACTGACAGTGATCAAACAACTACGAAGTCTGAAAAAATAACACAAACCCAAGAGCTTAGGTCTCTTGAAGCAGAGAAAGAAAAGCCTGCATCTGAGATGAATAAAGCAGATGCTCCAAAAAGCTTTACCAAACTCCTGTCAGAACCAGTTGTGTATCCTAAAGTCCAAACAGATGCAACAAATAGGAAAGAAGAAGAAGAGAAGCAGAAGAAGAAAATTCAAGAAAAGGAAAAAGAAAGAAGCACCAGTGTAGAACTGCCATTCAGCATAAGCACAACAACCACCATCACTACCATGGAGGCCACTGGAACAAGGCTTAAGAAACTGCCACAGGTATGTTATGATGACCTATTTTTCTATGATAAAGTGCAATTATGTTAACCCTGCATCATATATAGACTAATGCATAGCCTACATGTAAAACATGAACTTGTCTACCAAAGCCAGTCCAGAAAAGCCTTCAATCTTGCAAAGGGAACTTCTTGATTGCTAAAAGAAGTTGCATTATGCAGAGGTCTTTCAAAAAACAAATGTAATTTCTCAATTGGTGTATGATTTCACTTCTTCAGCGTTAATGGCCTCACCTGTTAGTCAAGTCTTATTTAATACAACTTAATGTTTTTGTAAAATTTGGTCACAAAGAGCAGCGGTCCGCAACCTTTTTTGCGCCATGGACCGGTTTATGTCCGACAATATTTTCATGGACCGGCCTTTACGTTGTCGCGAATTAATCCAACAAAATAAAACTGGTACCAAAAAAAAGAAGTAGATTTATTCATAACACACTGGAAAAGACCTAGGGAAGCCAACGATAAAAACCAATAAAAACCCTGAAAACCATAAATTTCACACCCGAGCCTCAACTATCATGGCCCGGTACCAAGCGACTCCAGTCCGTGACCCGGGGATTGGGGACCGCTGACATAGAGTATATATGTGCATTAATACCTAGTTTCATGTCCACTATAGGAACAAGTATTCAGTACTGACACATCACTGCAGGTGGTTCAGATATCATCAGGTGATACTGTACTGGGTGAAGAACCCCATTTGAAAGGACTGACCCCTCAAGAAAACAAAATAGACGCAAATGACATGGAAACTGAGAAAACAGAACTGGAGTCACCAGGAGAACCATCCATTTTGACAGTGATACAGCTACTCAAAGACATGGGACCCAGCAGTCAACTCATTGAGGTAAAATAAATATTATCTGTCATTGGCTCTGTGTTTGTTTTTGAACCAAGAAAGTCACAGAAGTTCCAAATGGTCACTTTCAATATGTAGGATTAAAATACAGAATAATCTTTCAAATAAAGCGGTGATGAACATGTACTATCATAATTACTGGCTGAAATGTAGATCATAATTCTTAGTTATTTTGACTCTTTTTTTAATCCTCTTTCACATCAGTTCAGTTCAATCCAGTTTTAGATATATGAAGTAAACTCAAGAAAAACCTCAAAGCAGAGTTTGCAAAGGTTGTTTGTGAGAGCTTTGAGGCAATTTATATGGTCAAGACATATCTTACTCTGTAGAGAGGATCATAACAATTCCTCCCTCAAACTGTTTTTTTCTGATATATATTTTCATATAGGCCCTAAATTAAACAACAAAACCAAAGCTTGTGCCTTAACAAATCCTGTTCTGCATCTGACATGTCTTTCTGTCTGAAGGGTAAACCACTTGAGGATGCTCCAGAGGTTCTGATTTCATCTACCAGTAGCATGGACAGTCATCTAAGTAGGGTTATATCTAAACTCCTGAACTGCAAGAACCGCTCAGCTGAGCTGAGCCCAACAGCCATGGCCCAGCAGGTGGAGGAGGCTCAGGTGAGATTATGCAGCATGAATCACTAGAAAAACATCCATGGTGCTAAAGTGCCTCCTTATTATTATTATTATTATTATTATTATTATTATTATTATT
>NW_024582777.1:340295-367350 GCF_018398535.1 Haplochromis burtoni
CTCATTCTGAATTTAAAATTCAGCCTTTGTGTGTCTCACTCTTGCCTGCTGCATACAGGAGTGCAGAGAGGCTGCCCTGGCTCAGGTAGCATTGCTCTCTCAGTTGAGAGGGGCTGTTGCTGAGAATAGGGACACTCTGGAGCATCTGGAGGACCAGTGGAGCAGTGCTGCCCAGGATGCAGCTAATATTATTCAGAGTAAGGAGGCTCAGCTGCAGATGGTGACTGATTATTGCCAGCACATCCAAACAGCTAAGAATGCGGTGGACAAAGCAACCGCAGAACTGGACGCTCTTCAAACGTGAGTTGCCATCCGATGGTTTCATTTTAGTCCTTAATACTTGTATTTTAAGATATTTTAACACTTTTTATTTCACACATTGTCATCTTCCTTTGTCTGTAAAACTAACTGATAAGCCCCTAAAATCTTTTACAATTTGTTGCGGCAAACTTTTTGTTGTTTTTCTTTCAGATCCCCTCAGGAGAGCAGCTCCAAGGAGGCAGAGCGACTAGGCTCCTTACAAAGAAGTATGGAGGAGAACAGAACAGCACTTGGGGAGCTGCTTGTGACTCATAGCAAATTGTGCCCCCACCTTACCCGGTATGAGCGAGCAATTGCAGAGACTGAGCAGAAGAACCTACAAGAGAGGTGGAGAGTTCTGGAAAGAACTGTGGAGAGTATGCTTCATCACACACATGTCCGTTCTCACAAGACCAGCAACCTCCTGTCAGAGTTATCAGATTTGCAGGAACACTTGGAAATGATCATTAAAGACCTTGAAGCCAAGTTTCCATCAGTTACTCAGTGGAACTGCAAGAAGGCTCGACAACTGATGGAGGCAAACGCTGAGGTTAAAGCAGCCCAGCAGAAGTACCTCCATTTACAACAGCTGTCAGAGCTGTTGCTATTTAGCCCACAGTGGGAGATGGAAACAAAGGAGATCCATCAGGGACTCCAGAGCGTTAAGGACAAAATTTCTCATACAGAGGAACTTTTGGCTGCCCAAACCCTGAACAGCAACAGCCCTATCATGGAGAAAATTGTCATAGTGATGAGGGAAGGCCTGGCCTGGGCCAGGCAGACAGAGAGTGATATTGAGGGCAGGAAAAAGAGAGTAGCTCTTCTCCCTGAGGAAGTTCACCGGCAGCTCAGGGATCTGAAGAAGCTGCAATCTGAGGTGATGGCCAAACAAGGTCAGCTGGAGTCACTGGCGGAGGAAATGACTGAGCTCCTTCCACAGCTGGACCAGGTTGAAGAGGTGCCTATGGTGCAGAGTCTTCTGAAATGTCTTGAAGAACTCTCAAAGTCCACCAATGAGAAGCTGTCCAAAGCTGTGAAAGAGGTGGAATCAGGACTACAGACCAGAGAAAAGCTATCTGAACAGATTGCTGATCTAGACTCCTGGGTTGTGGCTCATCTGCAAAGAGAAGCATCCCGGGGTCCAGACAGTGAGCTCAGGAGCCCTGCTGAACTTGATCGCAGAACCCGCCAAATCCAAGAAACCCTGGATGAGGCTGAGAAGCAGGAAGCAGTCTGTGAGGCTCTTTTTATTAAGAGCAAAGATATCACTTCTGAATTCAGTGTCACAGAGAACTGTCAGCTTTTTGACAAGCTTACCAACCTCCAGGAGAAAATCAGAACCATTAGCAGCCAAGAGAAAAATAACAAGAAGGAGCTGAATGAACTCACCCAGACTTTAGATTCAAGCAAGAAAAAACTTGTCACTGTTGAAAACAGTCTAAGGCAGATGTTGGTGGATCTAAGCAGACACAGGTTCCCCATTACAAGAGAGTCCCTGCAAGCTTTAGAGCCTTTCAAGCACATGATTTTGGAACACAAGTCGCAAGTTGACCTCCTGCAACCCTGGATTCCCAATGAGAAGACAAAAGAACTGAACTCTGTCATCTCTGAGCTGCACAGCAAAATGTGTGCCCTAGAAATGAAAGCCAGGGACCAAGAGAGGTACCTAAACATGAGGCAATGCGTTGAGGATCTCAGGGAAAGCATTCAGGAACAGGTGCACCAGACAAAAGAAGATGGCAATGACACAGACGAGAAGTACAGAATCTGTCAGAACCTTCTTATCCAGTTTCATCTGATGAAGGGATTGTGTGAAGAGGCTCGCTCAAAACTACACACAATCTCTGCTGACCTCTACCCTTCACAGCTGACTGCAGAGCAACAAAGGCTTAAACAAAATGAGGAGAGTCTTAGCACCTTGGAGATGACACTCTATAACAACCTCAGCATCATTGAGTGGAACCTGCTGATGGACCTGGACCTGGAATCAGAGAGGAAAGCCACTAAGGCCTTCCTCTTAAAGACCCAGAAAGAGTTTGAGAAACTTCCCATGTTGGAGCCAAATGACACAGCAATTGACAGAGAATATGAGAGAGTGGTGTCTCTGACAAAGACTGTGGAGTCAAGAATGAGAGCACTGGGGGTGCTGGAGCAAAAGAAGGGAAAGAAAAAAAGAAGTGGATCTCAAGACTTGATGGACTTGAAGAATGCAGTCCTCGGTCAATGTGAATCCCACATGGCAAGTAGTGTTGAGTATTTCTCAATTTGTTTTTGCAGTATTTTTTTAATTGCTTTGTAATAAGCTTAGCCAATCAGAGTGAAGCATATGTTATATTACTATGCAATACAGCTGAATTAACCCTCCACAATAGTTAGATTTGTTCATTTGTGTCTTTATGTGCCAGTAGGTATAAATATAAAATAACAATTTCAAACTTAGAGAGCATCAGCAATACTACACCATATTTGGTAGAGCAGTATGGAGCAAACACCCTCTCAGTCTTGTCATTTTGAATATAGTCTATACAAACAATGTGTTCTTTTTCACAGTTTTAAAGGTTATTCAATGTTCAGTTTGAAAGAACAAACCGCAAAAGCAAAATACAAAGCAAAGGAATTACGCAGATGGTTTAAAAAAAAACTACACTATGGAGTGAACCTGCCAATCTGAAAAAATGTGTTGTTTGTTTTCCTATTGTTTTAGGAGAACATCACTCAGGCCAGGGAGTCACTGAGAAGCTACACCTGTTCTGTTAAACAGGCTGTACAGTTCCTGAGGGATATTGAGGTGTCTATGCTGCCACCTCAGGGCTCTGCTGGGGTCTGCGGTGACAGAGTCGAGGAGACCCAGCAGGCTTTGGCCTCACTCCAGCAGCAATTTCAAATTCATGTGGAACAGCTCCAAGACCAGACTGCTCTGCATCCATACCTGTCCCCACTGAAGGTGGAGCAGCTCCAAGAGAGTATTCTGAGCCAACTCCTGGTGATGATGTCCACTCTGCAGGCAAAGGGCCATGTGAAGTTGGAGTGTCTCAGCAGGTACTCAGCTCAGTCCTAAAAGTCAGATTTATCTTCCTGAAAAGCTTTTTTTGGTAGAAGTGTGTGATTGCACATGCAAAGATAAAACAAAGAAATAATGATAGTTATCTTTCTTCTTATTAGTTTTGCTAAAATACCAAATACTTTTGGTTTCATCTGACCACGGCACTTTCTCCCAAGCCCTCTCTGATCGTTTAGCTGTTCACTGGCAAACTTAAGACAGACCTGTACGTGTGGCTTCTTGAGCAAGGGGACCTTGCAGGTGCCACAAGATTTCAGTCCATTACAGTGTAACGGGTTACCAGTGGTGTTCTTGGTGACTGGTCCATCTGCTTTCAAATCGTTAACAAGCTCCTTCCCTTTAGTTTTGAGCTTATCCACCCTCCTTCTCATGATCATCCTCATTTCACGAGACAAGATGTTGCACGGAGCTCCAGACTGAGGGACACTGATGATCATTTATATTTCTTCCATTTACGAATGATCACACCAACAGTTGGCAACTTCTTCCTGTTCACCCATTGAGCTAAACTGGTGCCCACAAGTAACAGTTATTTATCAAAAAAAAAAAAAAACTTCACTCGCTGCATTGCAAATATTTTTTTTTCTTGCTTAGCTATTTAGCATTTTTCAAACACCATTTTACTACATTTACTAAACAGTCATTGCACGATAGAAACTACAAGACCTGCAAATGGCATTAAGCTGCAGAGCCTTTGTGAATGTGAGCCCTTATTTTAAATCTGACACTAAAAGATCAACATATTTGTCTTTCAGGTGTGCAGAGCAGCACAGAAATTACATCAAGTGCAAAGAAGAAATCATGCAGAGCGTGAAGAGTACAGCGAACAGGCTCTTACAGCTCATCACTCAGAAGGTCACCTGTCTCACTGACTGCACTGACCAGGAGGCAAATCTTAGAGTGAGTATAAACCTCCTCTGAAAAAACTTTAATGCTTTTGTGGATAAAAGTTGAAAATTTCCACACAGAAACAGAATTCATTTTTACTGATACCCCTAATCAGGCACTTGCAGAGGAGATGGAGGCCCTCCTGAGACGTCTGGAAGAGCTGCAGGAGTGGTGTTCAGAGCAGAGCTGTCGCGGAAGCAGGGAGACCCCCATGACTTGTATCTGGAGATGGGTATTAAGACTACGTCACTGCACACAGGAGCTGACAACTCGTAGCAAACAGAGAATCAGAGAATGGAGTGATATCTCAGACAGCGTAAGTTTACATTGACATGTGTTTTGAGCATTTTTGAGCATGCTTAGCTAACCCTAATTATAAATGGCCAATTTTGTTGGGTTCTTCCTCTCAGGTGGAGAAGGCCTCTGTGTTACTGCAGGGAGTGGAGGCAGAGCTTCCTGACAGCTCCAAGGTGAAGGCATCTACCGAGGAGCTTCAGGACGTGCTGCAGTCCTGGGAACAGTACCAGGACAGGCTGGACTGTGAACACAGAGCGCTGTCTGCACTGGAACTGCGCACTGCCAGGCTGCTGGGTGTCCCTGCCCACCTGGAGCAGGCTCCTCCTATTCAACTCTGTCAGCAGCTGCAAGCAATGCAGGGCCGATATGACAAGTGAGATATTGTTTGATGTGCAACTCATTATTCTGTTTGCAAGTTTTTACTCCCTTTATGTTTTGATGTACTCTAAATGAAACTACAGTCCAAGTTTGAAATTTGCAACTTCTACCAACATGCATAACTGTGCAGGTAATTACAACCACCAAAATAATCTTTTGACTCCAGCAGCAAAATCAGATCCATTTAATCCTGGAACATTCACCACACAAAGGCTGAAAGACCTGACTTAAAACTATCATTGTGGCTCTGGACAATGTGTGGTCTCGTGTATAATCCATCTGTAATAAAAGAAGAGCAGTGTCATGTTTCTAAAAAGGAGGACTTTCTCCGTCCTACAAGATACATATGTGTTTAGTGATGCAGTATGCTTGAGAAATAAGAGGAGTTTTGTAGTATTAAGAAGGCATTGATACTTTTCCTGACAAACTTTCATTGCTCTCCTCTTTCATATGCATAAATGAGCCATGTTCATTATGATCTCTGTTCTTTAGACACACAGAGACTAAGTTACCCATAAGTCCTGGTTAAGTAGTCAGCTTTAAGTAGGTTAGTCATAGAAGGCAATTGGTGTGTAAGGTCTTCCCAGCTTACACTTGGCATTAGGATCCATATGTTGTATTCAATAGTCATGTTGTATTCAGTCATTTTCTTATGGATGTTAGGTAAGCAGCCGTAAAGTTGCTTAGCTTCTGTTTAAATGGCTGGATGTTTGTGTGTTTTCACAGTGTGAAGCAGAGAAGCAGGGAGGGTTTGCAGGCAGCTAGGCAGGAGCTGGAGGACAGAGAAAAGGTGCGAGAGGAGCTGCAGGGTATCCGGGTTTGGCTGAAGGCTGCTGCATCTCTTCTGACAGAGATGGAGCAGAGCAGCAGCACACAGGAGCTACAGGTGAGACTCTTGAGTTCTTGTTTTTCAGAGTTACATCACACCTGCACACGGTTTTGTGGAGTTCTTTGAAGTTCCTTCTAAAACTTGCTTTACATTTCAATACATTAAGTGTGATAACACGACTTGCCATTAATTTTTTCACAAGGGCACACAAAGTGTCATTCATTTTTTGACAGAGTAGTTTTTGTGAATGGTCATGCCAGTCATTGAACCTTGTAAGGTTACATAGCCTAGATCTGTCTTAATTTTTCAATGATACCATAAGTTTTGCATGTCGATGACTAAAATCCACCATGAGCTGGAAATGCAGTTATATTCCTCCCCAAAAGAATTTTGGAGATGAGTAAATCATCCCCAACTGCGAATTAAACCTTTGTAGAGAAAAGAAAACACTAGTGAAATTTAAGTGTTTCTAATTAGGCAAGCCATTCCTCTGGTTCACTGAAGGACCTCTGGGTATATCGAGGTCCCACTTTGTAATCCTCTAATCTAAAAACACATCAGTGTGCTCACAGTTTCTCGCTCCGTCCCAGCCACTGGAGTGGAAATAATCAGCCTCTAATGAGACAGGACAGTTTCATCATCTGAAATGAAACACAATGATGCATTTGTACTCAGTGTAACATCATAGCTATTTTTATAATGATTCACTTGTCTTTGCTCTCAGTTAGAAAAGTTACACTCAACAGCATGACAACAACTAAACACTGAGAGTGATGCTTATACACTGCTCAAAGAAATTAAAAGATTAAAGGAACAATTTGAAAACACATAAAATCTCAATGGGGGAAAAATCATGCTGGATATCTATACTGGACAATGTGTCAGGAACTGAAGGACGTGACGTGATTTGATGAAAATAAAAAATTATGAACCTACAGAGGGTTATATTCAAAGACACCCAAAATTCAAAGTGAAAAAAATAATAGAGCAACCTGGCCGAGGTGCTTAGAGTAGATGTAATAGAAACAATAAGGGCCCCAATACAGAACCTTGTGGCACACCACAGCTAAGAGGACAGGATGAGCACTGGTATTTAGAAACAGCCACCAAAAGACTTGTTCAGAAAGATGTGATGACAATCACTCCAAAGCAGATCTAGATACACCCACCCAATTGTTCAGCCGCTCAAGCAAAATGTGGTGGTGAACAACAAAGCAGTTGAAACTGATTAACAACCCCCTTCACTGCTTAAGTGAATAGATCAATATCCCAGAAGTTTAAATACTTTTTTCTATGACAGCTGATAGGAACTACTTTGCAGATATTATAAGGATGTTTACCACAGATTTGGTCAGAACTCTCCCAAAGCCTTACTGATGAATCCAGGAATTAGTCATCAGGGCGTTTCTACCCCTAACCTTAATGAATATAGAGTGAAGCAGCTTGTTGGCTGTGTAGTAAAAGTGTCACTAAATATTAAATCTTTCAATCTAACCGTTGGCTTGGCTTCAGACCCAGAAGCTGTTTGGTGCTTGTGTCTATGAACCCACCAACCCACAGAATCACTCTGCCCTTTGTCCTGAAACCTGAGCAGAGGCCAACATCTCATCCACTCCAGCTTTCTATTCAAACACACACACACACACACACACACACACACACACACACACACACATACACACACATATAGAATTACATTTTCTGAAAGCCCCCTTTTTCGTAATCAACTGTCTCCCCCCCCCCATCACTCCCTCCGCCCTCATCCTGCTCTTGTACCAGACACCTTTTGTTCTGTCTTGTAAGTGGATCTTCCAGGTGGCCGTTGTAGCCAAGTCATTTCATAGGCACACACAAAGACACACACATTTCTCCTGCTGCACTTGTGAGGATACTCATTGTCATATGTTGATGTATTTTAGCTTTTAGCTAACCTCAGTGTAAAACTAACTCACTCTAAAATCAAATGCTAACTTTTCAAACATCCCTTTGTCAGAAGCAGGAATAAAAATATCCTCACTTTTCTAAAATATATAGAGTTCATTAAATATCTTTATTAAAGACAGAGACCATTAAAAAATATATATAAATTTCCTCAAATATGAATTTTGCAAAATTACACAGGTTTTGCAATTATGTCGTCTCTCTTTGTTAAAATCTCTAAATGTTCTACATTGACCTCATGTGTTTTAAATCTAGAATGACCTCAGATGGCTTCTTAATTAAAAAATGTTCTTATTCCATAAAACACTATTTGATCTTTACAAAGATAGCTATAGGACACACACACAATTCGCACTCTTCATCTCCTGTTCTCTCATGCAAAGAAACTGTCTCTGCATACCCTCTCCTCCTCCCTTGCTTGTTTAACACACACACACACACACACAAATGCACACACAAACACACACACACACACACACACACAAACAACACACACACACACACACACACAAATGCACACACACACACAGAAGCTCAGTTTCCCATCGTGATATCAAGATGCGCCTCCCCGTATAGTAGACCATCGGACGCTTTCAGACCCAGGTAGTCTCCACTGTGTTATTTGTCATATTTTAACTTTTTTCTGATCTTTATATTGTTTTTATTGTGCAGTAGAATCATGGTGAGGTGAAATGAGTTCACTTTTAAGTATTTTGTAAATGAAGGAGTGAGGCAGACTGTGTTTGACGGCAGCGCAGCAGGACACAGCGAGAGGACGGCTTGACAAGGAGCTAAAAGCTTACAAGAAGGACTTTCTTTAGTGAGACTTGTACATAAGACTGATATTTTGTGCCAAAATAAGATTTCTGCTCTGCATAAAATGAAACCCCCAAACTGTAGACATCTATGCAAAAGAAATTGCTGATGTTGGTTAGAGAGTCAAGTGTCAGCATTTTTTAAAGCATCTGCTTACAAGTGTTATTTGATAGAGGAAACTCTCTTTGGTGCTAAGTACAATGACCCAAACAAAATAGTTTATGGTTATGATGAGTCATCAAGAAAATCCATCAATATTACTGTTGTTATGATTAGTTTTCTCTTCTAACAGACTCTTCAAAACACTTATTCTTTCTTGTTATTTATTTGTTAATATCTTTTGTAATCCCTTTTATTTAAAAGGCTGCCTATCTGTGTGGTTTCAGGCGCTCTACAGCCAGCTGTGTACCCAGAAGTCTTTGCTGCACCGTATCATGGAGAACCTGAAGATGAAATACTCAGATATGTACACTTTGGTCCCGGTTGAGATTGACAGCCAAATACAGGACATCACTAAGTCTCTGCAGCAAGTAGAAGAAAAGGTGAAAAAGGCTTAATTTGGACATTTTAATGATGAGGAGTGTATTGATCCTTTAAGAGATCAATAATCTATTGATAGGCAGATGTTTGTAACAAAACAATAAATTCAACATCCATTTAGGTCTAGCTGATAATATTTTTTCCTGACTGTTCCATCAGGTGGGAGAGGCGATAGAGAGGAGCGGTCCTGTTCACAGGTTAGGCGCGAGGATGTCTGATATCGAGGCTGGCCTGAGATCTGTTCAGAAGAGACTGGAACAGAGGAGTCCCACTGTGACTCAAGCAAAGATCACTCAGAAGGTGGGGAGTGATGAGGAAACAGGGTGTCTGGTTCATTGTTACAGCTTGTTGAGTAGAATACAATAAATCATTATTAAATAGATTGTAAGAGGGTGAGGGAAACATAACAGGATGTCCAATATAATATTTGTCCTCTGCTGGCCAGAAGATCCGTGGTAAGTTTTACTGACCTCTTTGTACTGTTTGGGATGCGTCTTTGCTGCCTTCTGTGTGTGTGTGTGTGTTTGTGTGTGTGTCATGTTCTACATGTGTGATCACTTCGCTGCTCTTTTGTTGAGAAAACACAAGCCGTTTGGGCTGAGTCTTGTTTTGTTTTCTTTTTTATGATTTTTTTTTTTGCGTACATACAGTCAGCGTACATCTATTTCTATTTTCAGTTTTCATGCTGCTTTGATCCTCCTACTCTGTTTTCAAATACACCAACAAATTCCACTTTCTTTTCGTAGCATTATGTGCGTCTTTTCATGTAAAATATAGATTGCAAAAACAGAAATGACTCTTTAGCGAGGACTTGCTTCACAAGTCAACTGTGAGTGAGGGAAACACTTTCTGAAGGGGGCTGGCTAATCAGCTTGTGTGTCAGTGAATAAATATTATAAATCTCCCCTTGTGTGTGTGCTCAGCGTGCCTGGGACGAGCTGGATGCGTGGCACTCGCGTCTGGCAGCGCTGGAAGTGGACATGCAAGACTTAGAGAAGCCTGAGGAGGTGCTGATCCTCACAGAAAGACTAGTGGAGGTTCAGCAGCTTCACTCCCAGCTGGCCAAACAGGCAGAGCAGAGGACCACCCTGATCAGCAAGGTGAGAAAAGCTTCCTAAAACTGTTAGCTGTCCAACTCCTCACTGCCCTGCTGTATGGTTTGTCTGCTTAGTGTCAAACACCAAAAATATAAAGACTTTGAATCACCAAGCTCAGACTTTTTAACCTAAATCTTCCACATTACTGTCTCTGTTATCATCTGTGATACTTTTGATAAGTTTAAAAATGTCTAAGCTTTTCCCCATTTAAACGTTCTGTTTCTCTTTAGATTCAAACGTGGCTTCAGGAACATCAAGAGATGGTCAAAAGCTCCAAGAGCTGGATGTCCGAGGCTCAGTCGTGGCTTGCCGCTCCCTGCACCTACACCACAGCTAAATGTTTGAGCAGTCACGTTCATGCCCTGCAGGTCGGTACACTCTGCTGTCTGCACAGCTCTTTCCACAGCACAGCAAACCATTTTGTGGTGATTCATTTTTAACCAAAAAAATGCTCTTTCTGTCTCTTGGGGATGCAGCTGGTCCTGGATGATTCAGTCCAGATCAGAAACACACTGCAGGGCTTCAGCTCGGTCCTGAAGGAAATGTCGCAGGTTTGTGATGTCACAGCTCTCCAGGAACAGCTGGTTGAAGCAGATCGCCAAGTGGCCGACGTTCAGGACAGCTTCACAGCTCCTCTGTCTCAGCTGGAGCATGCTGCCGCTGTGAGATTCGATTGGTTTCTTTGTTTTACTCTTCAGTGGATATTATCTAGACTGTACTCTCTACTGTCAGACTAGACTGATAATGTCTTAACCTCTAGGAGGTGGAGGCGATTGAGAGTGAAGTCAAGCGGATGGAGAATGATGTCGCAGAGATCAAGAACTTGCTATCTTCTCCAGAGAGTTTTCCCAGCCCCAGAGAGGACAGTTTAAAGGTTTGTTAGTTTCTTTGTTTTCATTTGGATTAGCGTGACGTGATTGCCCAAATTATACAAAAGGATAAATGTAAAAGTCATCATTTTCTTATTTTTCTCAACCCTCTTCTATGTGTGCAGGCGGTTGAGCAGAGGATCCAGTCGATGAGGAGAACAGTAGCTGAGATCCAGAAATGTAAGCCAGGCCTTTGTCTTCCTGAGAAGGCTGAAGAAACTCTGACTGTCTTTACTGTGGTGGACCAGCTCCAGACTCTGCTGCTGGAACTGGAGAAGGTCAGTTAGTTAATCCATCAGTCAGCTGCTCAGATATTTTATCTACAAGAAGATTGGTGCGAACTTTCTGCTTCACTCTGTTTGTAGAAGGTTCCTGCGTTATTTATCCAGCAGCCTCCAACTCCCACACAAGCCAAAGCTCAGGCGGCCCAACAGACGACCACTGAACTCAAAACATCTGCATCTGAAAAAGCTACATCTGAGGAGGCTGAGGTGAGCTTGGTCTATAAATAACATAAATAAGTAAACAAAAATTTTAAAAATCATGAAACATCACTGTTACATGAATTATAATATGTATAAAACTACAAAAAAATGAAAGTGAATGTCACTTAAGTTCTTTATTATAATGCAAGTTATTTTACAATGGCAGCGACAGTAGTTGAAGGATAAAGTTCAGTTATATTGTGTCAGTCATTATGTGATATTCCAAACACTTCATATGTGGAACATAATTTAAGCGAACCTGTACGGTGTGCTTTCTCTCAAAAGGAAGAGCAGGGTCAGATCAGAATTGCTCGTGTTGAGGAGGATGTACTGCGGAGGTCTGGAGCTACACTGCTCACTGTGGAGCAGTCGTCACCTGAACAAAGGCAGGCCCCAACACCTGATATTACCCAGGTAAGAATACCATGGACAGAGAAAAAAAAGAAGCTTATAATCACACAGTTAATTCATTAAGTTCATTGAAAAAGCTCTTTTTTATGTCACATACCAGCATACAAGAACACCTGCAAAAAATAAAAAAGCAAAGAAATTGAACAGATTGGCCTTTTGGGGCGTGTCAGGACAAAGTGTGCAATACCTGGTACTCGCATGCGTAGTTCCCACATGTGTTATTAACAAATTGGTAAAAAATTTAAAAAAAAATCCCCAAAGTGTCATTTAACTTCCTGTGCATGCTTAATATTACTAATGTTTACCAAGAAATGTTTTTTGTTTGTTTGTTTGTTTGTTTGTTTTGTGTGCATGTGTGCGTGTGTGTGTGTGAGTGTTCAAGACATTTCAAGTACTCAGACTAGGACAATTGTGCACTCATTAACAGAAAGATATTTTAATTATTGACAAGATTAGTTTGAACTTAGAGAAAATAATTTGAATAAATGATAAAAAAACAACAATAAATATTGAAGGTTGGCAAGATATGTAAAATACTTCAAGTAAATATGTTGCTTCAATTATCTGCATTGTAACCTGCTCAAAAAATGGACACTTTTTAATCAGGTCAGTTATACTTCTCGGATGTTGATCTGGTCAGTTAAGTTGCAGAGAAAGTTTTCTGTGACTCCCAGCCCGGTTTCAAGAGAATGGGGGAGTTTCCAGGAGACAGGCAGTTACTCTAGGACAGCTGAAAAAAAGGACAAAGAAAGTCCTTAACCCATGAGCAGCTTGCATCAGCACCACATGCTACAAAATGATCTCCAGCAGGTCACTAGTGTGAGTGTCTGTAACCAAAAAATCAGGAACAGACTTCATGAGGATGGCCTGAGGGCCCACGTCCTGGAGAAGCCACAGAGAACATTATGCTGCTTGTAACATTGTTCAGCATGACCGATTCGGCTATGCATGGGTCAGTGATGGTCTGGGGAGGCATATCCATGGAAGAACACACAGACCTCTACAGGCTAGGCAGACCCTACACTGGTAGAGTGAATCCTGGGTTTCTCCTGGTGCACCACAATGCCCAGCTTCATGTGGTGAGAATACAGAACAGCTCGGGGACATTATGGGAGGTGAAACCAGCTGTTGCCTTTTTGGGAGCATACACCAGTGTTGTCAGGCATACATACAAGCATCCAAAGGCCATGAAAAAACTACTGAGTAGCTGGTTGAGTTGCTACAAAGCATTTGACTAGCCTGACACAAATTCTTTTACTTTGATTTTCAGGGCGTGTTTGAATTGAGCCAGCTGTAGGCTGATCCTTTCCAGTTCAATTTTTTTGAGCAGTGTATTTACTAGAAGCTTCAAGTAGATATAACATTATGAGTCATATCAATTTAAGGCTTTACAGGGAAGCACAAGCTCTATTTTGCACATCTAAGAAGTCTTCTACTGTTGTATAACTTGTTAGTGGCCATTAAAAACAAAATGTTAATTTTACTTAATATCAAAGAAAATATTGGAAACAATAAAAACTCAAAACTGGCCAGGCTAGATTTTTAACCCCCACTTGTGTCACTCTACACATACCGTGTTTCCGTGTCAGCAGCGGAAGCATCAAGGCGTGCTCCAGGCTGAAGAAGCCACAGAAAAAAAAAGCAGTGAGGAACAGAGAGTGGAAGAAGGTGGAGGAGGTTTTTATTGGTGGCTCTGGGATGTTTTCCTGGGCTCTTCACCAGAGGTAAAGATGAGTGAGAGCTGCTGTGGAAAATCAATAAATCTCTGTTCTTCCTCTGTCCTTCACTCGTTTTCAACAGTTCTTTTCCTGGTGGAGTTCTTTGTGACCCGAGGTCACCCGCTTAGGGTGTAGGTGGGCGGGATCTGCTATAATAACTTCCCTCGCAAGTTGTGGAACAAATTATAGGAAAAGTTTGAAATTTTTAAAACTGATAACACACCTGAGACCCAATGACTGATCATGACATCACGATTCCCACCAATCCAGTCAAATGACATTATTTGTAACAGCTGTATGAATAGTCGCTGCCATTCTTTGAGCTGGGTCACTCTGATCTCCACCGCTGGCACTGTCCCCTCACCCTCCTCATCCCTACTACCATCTCCCTACTCATGATATTAAATTCCTTCCTGATCATTAATACATCTCTGCTATTGCTGCAGATTTGAGTTATTTCTTTTCCTTCTTCCACCCTACTGCACACTGGATTTAGTTGATCCATATGACAGTATCAAACACGCATATGGATGTATTACAGATGGATACTGTGTTACCTTAGATGAATGAATTCATTTTACTCAAAAATGTTTTTTATTTTCAGCAGCTTAACATTTTGGTCTGCTTGGTTATATAGAAGGCTATAACATTTGTCATTGTGGTGTCAGGAACCTGTGGTTGTTGCCTCAGAAGAGACTGAAGCTGCCACTGGACAAAGCACTGAACAGCCTACAGAAGACACAAAGGTAAATAAACTTTCATCAGTGAGAAGCCACTGAGTGATGAATTAGTAATGAATTTAATAAGTATTTCATGGATACATCTTAAGAGCCCAAAAAAGAAGGCATCATCACATGGGCCAAGATATGAAAACATGTGTGGGTCAGTACCATCAGGGGTTTTAGGTGAAATCACTGTGAGACCTTGCCCCAGCCTATTGTGTGATGTATTGAGGTCACCTTAACCCCTTAGCAGTCCTATTAGTCCCCTAAACCATCCAATGTCCCGTGGGCGGTACGTCCGACTGCTAACAGTTTAAGTAAGGTGTGAGTGGAGGTTGAGGATTGGGGGTTAAGGCGCCTGGGAAACCTGTAGTGGTAATGACCCATGTCTTTTTTCACTTGTTAGCTCATGTGGTGATAACTCCCACCAGGGGTTAAATACCTGGGATCCACCTTATGGTTTTAGAACTGAGGAAGCTTCTTGGATGAGAAGTCCTTCTTTTTCAAGCTCTTGAGACTGCCGTGACCTTTATAACTGAGAACCTACACGGACGTATTCTTGGGCAAATGCAATGCTGTTTTTAATCAAATATGGTAGAGAATGAAAATAATAAAAATCAAGAATATCTTAAGCCATCATGTAAGTTATTAAAAGATTTTTTATTTTGGACTGCTAAACCGTTTTGGTCATTGTTTGAATAAGTGGGCACAAAAATTACAGTGTAACAAAATTTTTTTCTAGTTTTAGTTTTAACATTTTTTTTAAACTTGTAATGAATTTATGACTAAGCCTTTATGTATATAATATATACATTTGTGAGTATATGTATAGAAAACAAAGACGGCATTACATTGTGTTATTGATTTGAGGTTTTATTGGCAAAAAGGATTGAAAATAAATCAGACTCATTGCATTTCTTTTTCATAATACAATGAGTTGTACTAGATAACATCAAAAATCCTCTAACATTATGTAACATAGTTCCTTAACAGAGTGTATGAGTAACCGTGTGATATCTTATCTGGTGACATGGTAGAACTAAGTGGTCAATGTATTTAACTGACTGACCTGAGTGAGCTTCTAACCCTGATCATATTTCTTCAGGATGTTGAGGGCACCACTGACACCACAGAAACAAGTTCATCTGAAGCTTTATCAAAACCCCTGGGCGCAGTCACAACTCAGTCACTGCCTGAGAGTATGGTAAACACATCGCCGACCGTAAAAGTCTCCAAATCCAGCTCTGGGTCACAGCAGAAATGTGTAGTCTCCTAGATCTAGAACTTGTAGAACTGCATCTTTTTTTTCTCATCAATCTAAACCTAGAACCATTTCTGTGCAAAATCTCCAAGCACACCTCAAAGCGAGCCTAGAGGCCACTGTTTGAAGACTTATAGACCTTTCATGTCTTTGCTGGCAATAACGTCTACGCAGCATCGTAAATCTGTCACCTTTTTCTGGATCTAGTTTGAAAACAGTTCTAGAATCAAGATTTCTATTCTTTCTCTATAGTCCCCTAGATTGATTCCTCCAACTTTTTCTATTCTAGCCTCTATTTCTGAGCCACTAGATGTTGGATTGACCTCCCACATTACTCCAGACCAGAGGCTTTACTGCCTTCTGTTGTACTCATATTGGGAGTCATTTCTTTTTTTGAGCGAGCGGCAGCGTCTCGCTTTTCTCAAAATAGTGGTTTTGTAAAGCCTTTGTAGAATCAAACGACTCCTTTACAAGAAACAACTCTAGAACACCTACTTATCATTGAAATCATTTAGAGTACCCCTCTCCTCTAGAATGTTGTAGAACGAGTCCTGTTTGTTCCTGTTTTTCTTTGACAGCAAAACTTAGAGCTCCTGTCTTCTTGTAGAAGTAAACCAAGGACACTTTTTCTTCTAGAACCAGTTCTAGAGCTCCTGATGTTAGGGTTCTTTTAGACATGTCTCACAGTGCATTTACATGGCAGATGATTGCTCAATATTGTTTACATTTGAATCCTTTATTATGTCTTACTGCATGGCAAAAACTAAAGTGCAGGAAAGAACCAAAGCAGAGGTTTGCCAAATAAGTACTTTTCAAGTTTATTTTTGAGTTTAGACGAAGGATTACTGAGCTTGCAGAGAAATCTGCTTATTCTTTGACAAGTCAACACCACTGACACGTGGTTCAGGATGACACAGCACTACATCTGCTACAAATGAGAAGTGGTTGCTGATGGTTACCGTTTTACCCCCCAAGAAAACTGAAAGTAGGCGGATGGTATTTTGTATGTGTGGTGGATGTTTTTAACAGTCTGTATTAAGCCTTTGCCTTAGCATGGACCTTTATTCTGATGGGTTAGTTTTATTAAAACAGAAACAAAGTGTATTAATAGACACAATTTGTGAGCCATGTTTTATAATGTATCTTATAGGGAATGGTGATTTAAAATGTTAAAACTTTTTGATTGTTGACCTTTTCATTTACCATCTGGGCTGATTTACCAGCAAATGCAGAGCATATGTGATAAAATAAATATTTCTTTAGTTGCTTCTGTGCATCTGCCATTTGTATTTCCATAAGCTCATAAAGTGGGGTGTGTTGTTTACAGATGTGATTGACTCGATCACTGCCTTGCAGCAGGACAGTGTGGATAATGATTCCTGCTTTGTCATTAATAAATAAACTAATAAATATTATCACTCTTTAAAATACACCTTTTATACTTAAGACCTTAATTATCTTGTGAAGATGACTGTTGGCCATGAAAATGCACTGGTTTATCATGAATGCTGAGTCACTGGCTGCTGTGCACAGATGGAAACTTTGTAAATCCCACTGCAGTGCTTACTTTTTATTCAGAAGTAAGCATTTAATAAATCGTCCTAAAACAATCTATACGTTACAGCAGTGTGTTTACAATTAGGGAAATCTTTTTTTTTTTTAAAGAAAGAAAAATCTACAATTTTTGGAGATACAAGGTTTTCATCTGAAAGCAGCAGACATCTTACATTACCTGGCATGTGCTGTACTACATCGTTTTCCTCATGTTTTTCCCCCATTCTGTCTGCATATCATTAAAAGAAAGAGAAAAAAAGAGCACAAATACAAATAAACCCACAATAGTGATCCACTCCTCTGTCTCTCTTTTTCTGTGTCAGGAGCTCATGAAGGGACAGAGGGGGTTTGCATGAAGGGGGCGGGGGGCAGACACCCAGAGGGGTATATACAGTACATAAAGCACGCATAACACTTTCCAAAAATACATTCACAAGAGAGCTAGTGATTAGCGATTGAGTAATCTAAAGAGGGAGACAGTGATACTTGATTAATGGAGGCATGAATGAAGTCCAGTTCTGTAACATTAACATCTGGAAAGACTCTGATAAAACCCTCTTGACACAGAGGAAACACTGACCAACACACACTTCCTAAAATAAGTGAAGGATCAGCACCTCTACCTTCACATTTATGATTTTAGGACTGAACTGAAATCGATACATTTTTAAATTGGCATCAAGTTGAAGCACACCAAAAGCGCTGTCCTCCTGCTAACATCCTAACCATTCAGGGGTGGATGAGGTGGTGGTTGCAGACAAACAGGCTGGACTGAGAAACTTATCTAAGCTTATCTACAACTCACTGATTTCATATCTTAACCTGTGATGCAACATTGCAGCTTGATGTGAAGTTTTCTCAGTTTACTCATGTATGTGTTTCCTCTGCATTTATCATGAATGCACCCTAATGCACTTCTCACTTACATTTTTGAACTCACGTCCATGCAGAATATTTGAAACTTGTGTTCCAAACATCCCTTTTTTGTGGCAAGAAAGTGAATTTTTATGCACACAGTATACTAACGTTTTGCTAACTAAATCAAGCCGTTCATACTTGATTGATTTGATGAAAAACAGCCCTCTAAAATTACAAAAGCAAAGTCAGGAAGTATTTTAAAATTATGATCTATTGTTTCAAATTAATAAATGATAGAGCTGAGGGGAGCAACTTGTTTTATGATTGTGAAATGGGTGCACTGAGTTCAGATTTATAATCTATGTGAGGGATGGTTTTACAGAGGATATTTTCCACACCACCTCCTGACATCAAAGGCTGATGAATAATGAACAGTGTGAGTAATTTTGACATTCCTCCTGTTAAGGCTGCATAGGTTCCTCTGCAGTTCCTTCACGACTGTGTGCACAGAGATCAGTCATGAAAGGAAATCAATCCATTATTTTACACAACAGTTTAAACTTATACAGTGAAAAGTGAGAATAATTCACTGTAAAAGTGAAGCAAGGATTACAAATGTAGTAAAAACAGTGAAAAGGACGTCAGAATGTATAAAAGCATTCAAGCACCAATCAGCTGTTTCCCAGCTACAAACTTCCCTGACAGGTTCTGGAGGAAGTGGGAGGGTGTTTGGATCCTGCGTTTAAGGCTTACTCAGCTTACCTGGCCCTCTGTCCTCAGTCAGCTCCACCCCTGTCGCCTGAGGGCTCTTTTCTTTCTGTTCCTCTGTCATTCTGTCCCTGCGGCCCTGCCACAGCTCCAGGAAGTGGTTTCAGGTGGGTGGAGCTCAGAGAGAGAAAGAAAGAGGAGTGAAACAGAGCGAGGGAAAAAGAGATAACCAGTGCAGGGGGTAAGTTACTGGGAGTGGTAGAGTGAGAACAAAGAAACAGGTTAGAAATATTTGTTTATATCAGTATTAGAGCTACAAACTTCAGGAACCAGTCAGCTTTTACTCTTCACTTTCCTCATCTTCCTCCCTCTCTACCCTGAAACTCTGGAGCAGAGAGGCTTAGCTGGGTGTGTTGTGCTTGTCTGTCAGGAATCAGACCAGCAGGTTGGATCCCAGTCTGGACCTCGCCTCTTTGAAGGTGTCCTCCATGTGTGCCTGGAGAGGCTCAGCCAGCTGGAGCTGTGGCTGCAGAAATCCCAGAGGAGTCTTCAAGCTGCCGGTGTTGCCGGTGTAGCAACTATGCAAGACAGCGTGGAACAACAACTGCTTACCTGTCAGGTAAGCTCCGCCCACCAGGGGGACCAGCCCCCTCCCAAAATTTACAAGAGACAAATGTTACCTCAGTTGTCTCTGTGCTGACTGTGTTGGCACACTTTACAAGCCCACATTACATTCATGCAGTCTTTTTTCAATATGATGAATTTCAAAGTCACATAGACGTAATACAGTTATTGTAATATTGTTTTTATTCAGGTTGTGTCAAAATTTGTTAAAATGTACTTATTTAACTTTTTTAAAGCTTTTTTAAGGACTGCAAAATATTCTGAGGAAGTCTACTAATGGACTCCACATAAACAACAAATAGATATCATTGACAAAAAGCTGTAGCACGGACATCTGAAAAACTTTAACCTCTTTAACCTTTGCCCTTACAATCACCAAATCAATGGGTTCTCATTTAAAAAATGCTAAACTACATCACATCTGGTAACTGCCATCAGGAATAAAAGCCTGCTTTGAAGCTATTATCGCTTTGTTAATCAAAGTTTTAATATTGTTTGACATAAATCAACAGAATAATTAATGCTATGCAGCAAGACCTATAACAAGACAGACTTTTCTTCTGACATTGTGATGATTCACAAAGAGATGCAAGGAGGAAATTATAGTTCCAAAATGTTGATACACTGTGTCAAATGTTATTATTGATGTGCAAATCTCATAAACCCACATTTTATTTACAATAGAGCATGGGAAACATATCATGTGTTCAAACTGTTCAAGTATTTTAACATTTCATGAAAAATGTTGGAGATTGACAGCAGCAGCATGTGTCAGAATATCAGCAAAGCACAAGGCCACAAATCCATAATGGATGCTCATAATCTTTGGGCCCAGAGGCAGAACTTCATTAAAAGATATGATATGATTTTGTCACTGAAATCACGGCATGTGCTCAGGAACACTTCATCATTGTCTCTGAACACAGCAAGACATGGCTTCTGCAAAATGCAGAGCTCTATCACGCAATGAAGAAGCCATATGTGAACATGACCCAGAAATGCTGCCGTCTTCTCAGGGCCAAAGTGCATTTTAAATAGACCGAGCAAAAGTAGAAAAGTGTTCTGTCATCAGACACACTGAAATTTGACATTTTGGTTTATAAGAAATGCAAATCAAAGCATCATTTTTGTTTTTTTATCTACATTTTACACAGCATTCCAACATTTTAGAATTTGGTTTGTAATAAATGCTACTGCTGAATGGAACTAGGAGGTGTTAGAGAACACACAACATTTCAATTTTTGATGATTTCTTTTGCTTTTCTTTTTTTATCATAGCAATTTATCGCCCTGCCCATATTTTGTTTCACATTGCGATATTTGAATATACAGAAAAGTGAAATGGAGTTTGCACTGGCAACACAGCCCAGTATGTAATGCAGTAGATGTGTATTACTTCTTCTTCAGAGAAGGGGTTAAGGAGAGCTTTTTATGACACAGAAACTGCTCTTCATGGATGCTTCTATTTGCCGTGTATTATTCTTCCCCCCTTGTGCTCATATCAAAGCTATTTCAGATGAGTCTGGTTGAGCAGAGTTCATTAACTGTTACCTACTTAGGTTTCTGTAATCTCTGTAGTTGGGTTCATGTTTTCTTGTTCAGCACAGATTGTCAATTCAAACCTCAGCAAAGTAAAAGAAAGACTTTCAGGTATGGAAGGCCTAACCTTACTGTTACTGACAGTCATTAAATTCCTAAAAACATGGCCTCTTTGGAATAGTTGCAAAGATCTTACTCTTCTTAAACTTTTTGATGCAGATGTCTGATTGGATATGACTATCGCTCTCATTCTTAAATGTGATTGTGGCTATAAACACATGGCATAAAACAATTTCATAGGTGCAGAGTTCATAGTGGTGCCTCCATGTGCCAGCTACTGTGTAGCTGCAGAGGTGGTGTCCAAAATGAAACATGAAAAAATCAACATGTCAGGAATAACCAAGTAGCAAAGCTTCACTAAGGCAGCTCACTCCCTGGGCAGTATTTACTTTTAAGAGTGTAATAGTATTGTATTTTGTATATAAACATATTATATTGGAGTAGGTAATGACTAACAGGTATTGTAAATCACATTTAGAGGTTTTAAAGCAGCATTACTTTTTCTGTTTAAACATTCAGTCAGCTGGGGCAATATAACAGCTTACAGTCAGTAGCATCATGCCCTAACAGGATTCAACATTATCTTTATTCAAGCTTTAGCAGGAATTTTCTATTCAAGGACTCCTGGCTTACCCTGAGAGTGTAACTTGAGCCTCCATTAAAGTTTCAGGCGTTAAACACATCTCACAGGCACACATCACATTTTAATGGAGCATTGCGTGCAAATAGCCACTGAGATGTATCTTCCTATTCAAATTAGCTCCGTCATGCATCACCCACATCTAACTTTGACATCATCAGTGTGCTCGGCATTTTTCATTTAAGCTGAGCTCCAGAGCTAAATCTTTGTTTTAATTGTTGTTTTTCATAGTGGTGTCAAAACAGAGCAGGAGGCGAGGTAATAAAGGAGTGAAAACAATAAAGAAAAGAAGGGCGTATCTAAGAGGTGGAGCTTCCAAGGCCAGCTTTCAAATAATGAAGTCCTGGCTGGTGAAAATGTTACACGTGAAACAGACAGTTAAAAAAATGAAAAGATTTAATGCTACTGTCTTTTATAAATAAACACAATGGAAATATCTTAAACTGATATAATTGATATAATTTTAAAAGAGAAATATTTCAAGTTGACATCAAAGAACTGAAGTTTTAACTGAAGTTAAAAGATGTTGAACAAATAAATGGTGTGTAAAATATCTGAAGGACATGTGCTAACAGGAGTTAAAAGGTCAGGTAAACTGTAAGAACTGTGAGAACCTGAACACTTATTTGTACTCCAAATACTGAAGCATGCTGAAATGTTAAAGTCTAAACAACACAGTTGAGAATTCATTGAAGTCTGAGTCATGGAAGAATTTTAAAGATCAGTGATAGTTAAATTATGGAAGGGAGGTGGAGAAACGCTAAGGGTGTCTAATAATACTCAGCTAAATGTAACCTGATATTCAAATGACTTGCAAACTAACTGTTCCACTCAAACACTACAAACAATAAACAAATTGCCAAAGAAGCAGGTGATCCAACTGGCAAATCTCATATTGGACAACTGCAAGCTGCTTTGCAACCTACCTACACTGCAGATGGACAAGTCTTCTTAGTGTGACCAAATGCGGCAAACCCCTCCACAAAGCGCCGGTAATAGCTGGCAAAACCCAAAAAGGATCGCAACTCTGACACAGAACGAGGACACTGCCATTTGGCTACTGCGTCAACCTTGGCTGGATCGGTCGAGACACCCTCGCAGGAGATTACATGGCCCAAGTAGTTAACCTTCTGCTGGAAAAAGGCACACTTTTCTAACTTAGCCTTGAGCCCCTGTTGCTGCAGCCTTGCCATCACCATCTCTAGCCGTTGCAGGTGCTGAGAGACAGACGAGGAGAACACAATGATGTCGTCTAGGTACAGCAGTAATGACTGGCATTGCTGATCCCCGAACATCCTCTGCATTAGGCGCTGGAAGGTACCAGGAGCATTGCACAGCCCGAATGGCATACGATTCCACTCGAACAGGCCAAACGGCGTGCAAAAAGCGGTCTTGGGCTTATCCTGCTCAGAAACTGGCACCTGGTTGTACCCGCTGGCCAGATCGATGGTAGAAAACCAGCGTGCGCCAGCTAGGGCATCCAGACTTTCCTCGATGCGAGGTAAGGGGAAGGCGTCCTTCCTTGTTTTGCTATTCAGCAAACGGTAGTCAACGCACAGACGGAGGCTTCCATCCTTCTTGCGGACCAACACGATGGGAGAGGCATACGGACTGCTACTTTCCCTAATTACCTGGGCCTCCAGTAGCTGGTTGATATGAGCCCTGACAGCCTCGTAATCAGAAGGAGGAATTCGCCTGTACCTCTGCCGGACAGGTGCGTCGTCGAGCAGTGGTATGTCATGCGAAATGAGGTTTGTGCAGCCCAAGTCTCCCTCATAAGTGGAGAAAACAGAGCTGTACTTCCGCAAAAGTAACCGTACCTCATGTTGCTCTGGCTCAGCGAGAGCAGACAGGTCAATCGTATCCACCATCTCTTGAGCAGGGCTGCTGGTTGTATGGGAGGAAACGGTAACGGGAAAAGAGTGTTCCTCGCTAACACCAGCAGGGAGGCTAACAACAGTAGCTTTGCTTATCACTCCCAAACGGGTCCGCGGGTGGAGAACAGCTTCCGCTGTCCCTACATTGGTGACTGGGATGTAGGCAACGCCCTTATCCACCTGGACCAAACATGGAGAGGCCAGCAACCCAACGGGCAACCCGGACTCAGAAGGTTCAAAAAGCACAGCCTGACCTGACAACTGCTGAGAACAAGTAGTGGCCACCAGCTGCATAACACCACCAGGTATCCGCACGGCCCGCGGGCCCTGTACCTTAACGGTACCGACAGGGTCCTCTGGGGCTTGGGCTGCAGACTGGTGACACTGATGTAAGGCCTCCAAAACTGGTCTCGGTGCCTGTGACACAGAAGGAGAATTAAACAAGGAGCCACCGAAAGCCCCAAACAGTTCTTGATAACAGCGGCGGATTACGTTCATTCCTAAGATGCCAGGGACAGAGGGCGTAGCCCCAGGAGGGTCCTTCACTATAAGGATTCCACAAGAGGGCATTTCCTTGCCACACAGGAGTACACTGAGCTCCAAATAGCCAATGTAAGGGATGGCAAGCCCATTGGCAGCCCGAAGCTGTAGCCAATGGCATGACTGAAGGCGTTCCTGTCCCCAAGGGGCAAAATGTGCCAAAAAGAAACTTTCTGTGATGGTGGAAACCATGGACCCAGTATCCACCAAACAAGGGACAGTTACCCCACTAATAAGCACATCCATCTTTGGACACGATGAAATTAGCCTGCCAATCCTATCTTTCTGTGAGCCAGTGAACTCCCCACCTGAACTGTGACTCTGCAGCTCAGATGGCGTTAGTTTTCCGACTGGGTAGCGGGAAGATGATTGCCAACTGCGGCATAAGGAGGGCCTGAATCAGAACCTGCTCTAGGGCGGCGTGAAGCCCGCTCCCCAGTGCACTCCCTAGCAAAGTGTCCTGGCTGCTGACACCGGCGACAAATCACCGAGCCAGCCCGTGAAGGCCGAACACTTCTTCGGGGGTTCTGTAAAGAAACCACTGTCTCAGTGAGCTGATTTAACTGCTCTTGTTGGCGCTTTAGGAGTTCCTTTAGCTCACGCCACTCGGACTCGGGTGTACCAACAGGAGCGAACCTAGGGCTAGTGTGCACTCCGCACTGAAAACCATATGCCGATGGTTGAGAATAGCCACGGTCGCGAACACCGCCTGAAAACCCTTCTCTTTCCCATCTAATTGCTTCCCCGCGCACCTCTAACAAGGTGGCAGTAGGCACACGGCGAACGTATTGTTTAAGCTCTCTGCGGAGACCACTATCGACCACATGTTCTACAAATTGGTCTCGGAGCAACACCTCTGCGTTACGCATACCATCAGGTGCACTTTGTTTTACTTGCTCCATCAGAGCCATTAGCGCTAAGGAAAACTCCTGCAAAGTCTCTCCCTCCCGCTGTCTCCTCGAAAAAAAAGCCTGCTGCAGAGTGACATAGGACTGCGCATTGCCATACAGTTCCTTTAAAATGGTCAACACCCGAGCAGGATCCCCTCGCTCTAAATTAGGGCGAAATTTGATCTCCTCCCTTGCTTCTCCCTCTAAATGGTCAAAAATAAAGAAAGCTTGATCAGCAACAGACAGGTGCCGGGCACGCATGCATGCTTGAACCTCTTCAACCCATTCAGCTATATTGATGCCCGTTCTACCATTGAACATGGGACATTTACGGTCCCTAGGCACCACCACCAGACGCTCTGTAACGGCGGCCTGGCTACCAACATTTGGTATGCAACCAGCTGGTACAGAAGAGGACGACGCGGCCCCACCACCAGACTCGAGCACAGCGCCCCCATCCCGGCGCAATTGCTCATTATCTGCCCTTAACTGCGCTACCAAGTCTCTAAGTTGCTGCAATTCTTCCTCCATAATAAATTTTGACCCAAAAAAAAGAAAATTAAATCAGCAAGGTGCTAAAATCCTACTACTCTTCCTTCTACCTGGATACTGCTGTCTTGTCTATAATCACACTTTAAAACAAATAGAGCCTTCAAACAGGTGAACTAGGATCGTTGCAAAAAAAAACAATTTACAAAACCGAACATCTACCTCAAATGTGCATCCTGTCGACCAACGCCAAGTATGTGACCAAGTGGTCGGCGGGGTTATGAACAAAATAAATAAACTTGACAACGCCACCTAGGGGAATTACACCCCCAGGAAATATATTTAAGAAAAATAAAGAAAAGGAATAAAAGAAGACCGCACAGATTCAAGGATGCACACTGAGGCAGGTTGGCTTCCAATATTAAAACAGTTTTATTTATAAAAATGAATAAAATATTATAAATAATATTTTATAAATAAAATATTAAAAGTCAAGATGTAGCGTCATTATTGACAGTGTCCTACAGTAAAAATAAACAATCGTGGAACTTGGACTTACCAGCAGCCGTGGAACCAAAAGAAAATCACACCACAAGAATCACTGCAGACCACCCAGTGCTGTACAAAAGAAAGTGTGAAAACGACCCACCACCTGAGGTCCCAGGGCCACTGGCTCGTCCTCCTTCACTGAAATAAAACACAGAAAAGTATGTTAAAAGAATAAAAGGACACTGAGCGTCAGGCTCGCTACAAATCATAAAAAGACTAAAACACACCTTAATAACTTTAATAAAAGAAATCTACACACACACACACACACAGGGAAAGGCTTATTCCCCACGGGTCAAACTACCACTCGTGCTGGTAATAATTATTCTCAGGCGTAGGCCGGTCTGGCTCCCCACCGGCTGAGACCGGCCACCCAGGTGATTTAGAGTCCCAGCACGACACTCGGGCAGAGAATCACTTCAGCCCGATCACAGAAGTATGGGTAGGAACAACAGCCCAGGGTAAAATAAAACACCAGGCGAACCCAAAAAAGGGTAAGCCTACTTAATAAAAACAAGATAAGACAAAACAAGACAAGACAGCAGACTCCACCAAGGAGGAGTTCACAACAGCAGCTGAGAAGGCAGTCCACTCTTCCAATTTAGGTTGGACAATTTACCATGGAGAGGTGAGTACAGCAGTGATCCCTGAAACAGATAAATGTAACCTTAAACTCTTATAGCTATGAATGCTAATAAAAGTAGTTCTAACGGCTTACCCCAGGACCGGAGGCACTATACTCTCATTGGTGGAGATACCACGAACACCTCTCTCCGCAATGGCAAAATTAAACAGACTGCTGCGCTACAACAGGCCGGAAAAAGATATTAACACCAATTCCAGTGTTCGGAGGGAATCTAAGGTTAAGCGAGAGCATACCTGTAGCTGTCATATAATCGGCTCTTGCTGATCAGTCCGTCGCAGTACGCCAGCATTTACTGCTGTATCGTACCAGAAGCTCGGGAGGAATTAATCCAACAAGACATCGGCTTAGCTTTATACAGGCTAGCGCCACCCTGCAATCAATGTGCAGGTGGGTTCCCAATTAACCCGATCACCTGATACAAGGAGCGAGTGCAGTGGAAAGAGAGCGAGGGTGGTAGAGCGAGCGAGA
>NW_024582777.1:375622-433648 GCF_018398535.1 Haplochromis burtoni
TGTGGTCGGCGGGGTTATGAACAAAATAAATAAACTTGACAACGCCACCTAGGGGAATTACACCCCCAGGAAATATATTTAAGAAAAATAAAGAAAAGGAATAAAAGAAGACCGCACAGAGAGAGAGAGAGAATGAGAGAACAAACAAAACGGAAGGCGAGTAGCCCATCTGGCTACATCAGGATTACAGTGGTCTTGACTGTACTCATGTGTGTTTGTTTGCTGGTCTACAGGAGATGTTTCTGGAGATTGAGCAGAAGGTAGCCAGTTTGTCAGCTCTCAGTCAAACCGCTGACCAGCAGCACCAGCAGAGTGAACTGGGAGCTGCCGGGTCCCAGCAGGAGGCAGCTGAGCTTCTTACCACCAGGCTGGAACTCCTGAAGAACAACCTGGTGTCCTTTCAACAGATGCTACAGAACAGACAAGAAGAGGAGAGGATGAGCAGCAACAAAGGGCCCCAGGAGCAGGTACATACACTAAATCTTTGGCAAATGGCTGCATAGTTGTTTTGTATTCAGTTGTTTGGGGTGGCTGTGATTAGAAGGTTGCTGGTTAAATCTTTGGGCAAGACAACCCCAAGTTGCTCCTGATGAATTCACTGGAGTGTGAATATTTGGCAGAATTAATGGATGTATGAGGCCCTTTGAGTGCTCAGGTGGAGTAGATAAGTGCCACCAGTCCATTCACAATTTTCCTTACTCAGTTAAATTCATTCTAATGTTAAATTAACTTCACTTTTGCTCTGAAAAACTGTCCCTTTAGGTGCCTGGATAATTTCAAACTAAGATTTATCATCAAAAGCAAAGCAGCATAACGTATTATATTCTTTCAGTCTGTGTTCTTGCACGCTCTCTAGTCCTGCTTACAAACTTTAACTGAGGTTGCAGGTTTACAACTGTGCCGCTGAAAGTAACGTCACACTAGGTACTGTGTGGCAAAGTCTGCCTTTGATAATTATTAACAGCTCTGCAAATAAACTAGTGCAGGCTCACCAGCAGATCAATAGTGGCGTCCTTTCATAAGCAACACATCGCGTACATATTTGCATTTAGACTTGTTTCTTAAAGCTGCTACCTTCAAGAACTCGTACAGTTGACAGTGATACTGATAAACTCTTTAGCTTTCATTCTTGTGTGTACATTTCACCTGTTTTTCCACAGCATTTAGTTTCTCAGGCAGATTGCCAGCTTGAGTCTAAAGAGAGGCGCAGCAACAGTGTTCAAGAGATCTTCTCATCACCTAAAAACAAACTTCTCAGACAGAGCAGCCTGCAGCAGCAGAAGGTACTGATGCCATCAGCTGCTTTGATGTTAGGTTCCAGTGGTGTGGGATTTTGTGTATTTCATGTGTCTGACTGCTTTTTGTGTATTTCACCCAAATGCAAACATTCAGAACATCCTGGGGCATTAAAAATCCCTTCTACCAGCATGTTTTCACGTTTTTCTGTGACATAAGTACATAGGATCAGAGGTGGATGTCAGTATTTAATTTTGTTAATATCAATAAGTTTTTAGCTGTGGCTCTTTCTGCATACTTCAACCCCTAAGCAACCCATTGGTTAATTTTCATTACTGACACTGGATTGCCCAATCAAATCTCCCCTACATTCCCTGCCCGTCAGTGCACCCAGTGTTGCCAACTTAGCGACTTTGTCGCTATATTTAGCGAGTTTTCAGACCCCCTTAGCGACTTTTTTTCTAAAAAGCGACTAGCGACAAATCTGGCGACTTTTTCTGGTATTATTGGAGACTTATTTATGACGACTTTTTGACGTGACAGGGCGTGTTGCTCTTACTCTCAACAAGCAGCGGTGCTGCCTTGGGCACCTCACCCGTGCCAAAGCGCTCCCAGGCGGAGGATAGTCCTCCCTCAACTGCTATCAGGGCAGGAGAAGTTCACACCTGTGCGTCCAAACGGCAAATGAATCGCGCATGAGCGAAACCGCTGCTCCCGCACTGACTGTAACGCAGTTAATTCTTCTTTTAATGTTTTGCTGTTTTGTGGATCACAAGGTTTAAAACTACTTATAAACACACACTCTCACACACAAAGTAACTCCACCAGAGTGCCAATTTCGGGTCACTTTTTCCGGTCCAGGCCAGGGTAAAGATTTGTAGTTCTAAATAAATTCTAACTGCATTTAGGACGTTTTTTACTCACTTTATGTCTCTTCACGATGTTATTTCTCTCTCCAACAACATAGGTTACAATTACATTAGCATGATCAATTATGCAAATTAGATGATGGCGTCATTTGGCGACTTCTAGCGACTTTTAGGACAGCCAATAGCGATTTTCCTTACTGATGAGTTGGCAACACTGAGTGCACCTCGTAGAGGCTAAGAAAAGCCAAAAGGTGGAGCTGAAAAGCTGAGAGAAAAAGAAAGAGAAACCATGAACATACCATGATTTGAACAGTGGGAGCAAATTGTGGCAGCATCAGCCTGATAGTATTTGTATCCCACTGTATAAAGAGCTAACATCGCCAAAATTTCATTATAATAAGTGTTTGTGAGCTAAAAATCAAGAATGTGTTTACTGTTCAGCCATGATTTGCACAGCCCAGCGTGCTCCCAATGCAGGGGAAACAAATTCTGTCGGGGAGGCCTACCTTGGCACCGCCGTTGTGCAGGTGGAGCCGAAGCCAACATATGCCTCGTCATATTTTCTAGTTTTTGGTTTGGAAAGAAGTTGGTTTGGAAACATATTTGGCGACGCTTCATCCTCTGCTTTGCTTTGTGTGGGAGCCCCGTCAAAGACCTGTCCATTATGCTAGCAGTGTCCAAGCAGGTTTTTTTTTCTTTCTTTCTTTCTTTCTTTTTTTTTTACCGCACCCCCGCAATGGCTCTGTGCCCGCCACTTTGGGAACCACTGACCTAATAGCTAGCGGGAAATAATTAGAAAGGGAGAGATTCAAGTAAAATACATGGCTGCTTTGACAATAAGCCCCCGCTAATAGATGAAGTATAGCTTTTAATTTGTGTCAGTATGTGACGTGACACAGACACACAGACATTGTATCAAATATAAACAGTTAAAATTGTTAAACTTGATATTTTACTTTTGTGTAGGAGCTGGAGCACGAGCTCAGTGAACAAAGAGGACTAACTCAGGCCATCGCCAGGCATGGCAGCAGAGCGCTGCTTTACCGCCAGGAGTCCGAGGACCACAGCCAGCTCTCACTAAGGCAAAACAGCTTCTTCACTCTATTAAATTGTTCTCAAACACACATTACAGAGTTTTAGTTGTTTTAAAATATAACATACATTTACATTTTTAAATAAGATATTTTACTTATAGGACGAAGAAAAAGACTACAGTATTTTCTTAATTCAACTTCAATGTATATAGAAAGAAAGAAAGCTGGAGTGAGATGAAGTGTTAATTTTCAGCTTGTTCTCTGGCTGCAGGTCGCCTCCTGCTGCGGCTGATGAGGAGGAGGATTCGGCTCAGAAGAAGTGGGATCACCTTCACAGTCAGCTGCTGGCTTTGGAGGAGAGCTGGCTGCTTCCTCCCTCCGAGGTAAGGCCTTCATCGTGAGACTGAGGTGCTTGATTATCACATTTCAAATACAAGAGAGAAAGGGACAAATCGGTGTTCTCGCCATGCTTGATTATCACCTTCTTTGAGCAGATGCCACTTTGTTGTCTCGTTGGTGTTATGGGAACTCCTGCAGGGCATGATTAGAGTAGCGTGTGTCTCTAACTTTTCCTCTGATGTTTTTCTCCGTCTCTCTCTCTCTCTGTCTGTGTGGCTCTCTCTTTCTCTCTCTTTATGAAGGTGACAGACTCATCTGTGAAGCGTAGCAATGGAACAGCAGGATGCATGATTGCCAGAAAAAACCTGAAAGAGCTCCAGACCTGCATCAGCCATCTGAGAGAGCTGGGGCACACATCTGCAGAGCTTCTGAATCAGGTGAGGAGCCATTATATTAGGGCTGTTTGTCAGAGAGTATAGAAGCTGTTACACGAGGCCAGTTGCTGGTTTTCTTCTCAAGACTAGAGAGCCTGAGATAAAGCTGAAGGGATGTGAGATGATTAGCTTCCTAAATTTATATTCCCTTTAAAGGAAATATGTAATTTAGAATTATTTGTAACTATAACCAGTTAAATGTAATTGTATTAAATTAGCTTTCTATTAAGTTATGCAGCTTGCATTATCAGTGGCAGTATCCAATATCGCTTTCCCATAAACAGTGTATGAGAAAGAAAAGAGTTTTATGTGATCAGTAAATATGTGATGTGATCCAAAATACAACTAATAAACAAATACCAGCCACAGTTTTTACACTGTGTTCAGACTCAGTGGTGTTGATGCTGAAAATCTGAGCCCACTTTTTCTCCCCGAAAGATCAAAAATCAATAAGAAAACCAACAAAGTATAATATTGATCTTAGCACTGGGATCAGTGTCATCTTATCAAATAATTACGAGGTATAGGTAAGGCTGGACCTCATTTTGAGTTGTCACAGGACTGAAAAGTGAAACAATCTTTAACGCAGCACCAACAATATAACTGATGGATGTTTTAATGTAATAATAATAATAATAACAATAATAACTTATTCATAAGCAACTTTTAGGACACTCAAGGACACCTTACAGGCAATTAAGTATCAGAATCACAGTATGGAAAATAACAGTTGGACAACACCATAGAACTAAACGTCAATATGCATAATATTAAGAATTCTAATAAATTGAGGTCCCTGGGCTGATTCGCTTTAATATTTGATCAAGAAATTTGCTATTGTCCACTGTAAAAGACATTTAAAAAAATTATAGTAGTAAAGTAAAAGATGAAAGGAAATCAACTCAGCCTTGCATAAAACTGAAACAAATAGCCTAAAAGAAAACCTTTGTGGATGTAGGCCAAATTTTAATAAATTGTTAACATGACCCTGCTAACGGTTTTGCTCATCTTTCATACCCAGGCCTGCCCTGCTGAGGGAACCCATCAGACCGTTGATGAAGGTTTGTTTCATGTATTGCATGGAGCATCCCTGTGCCTGGACTCAATGAAAAGCATGCTGTGCTCACCTGTTCTGGTGACACATGAAGAAGAACCCCAGCTCAGGCTGCTTCACCTACAGGTGAGACGCCTCACTGCAAAGAAGCACTTAACATCAGATGTTTACGGTTGTTTTCAGTTTCAAAATTGTCATCATCAGCATTCCTGCATCTATGGCTGAAAAATCTGAGGCGTGATAGTGACTTTAATGATCCCCCTTCATTTTCTGAAGCATCAGTGTGAGGCTTGTTGTTACTTTCTGTGAGCCATTTCTGTAGACACTGACATTACCTTTAAAGGGAATTGTCATGATGTGTTTTTTTTATCCTTAACTTTTTGTGCAACCATATCAGCTTTTAACTTCACACTGCAATTTTATGGCTCAGTGTTCTTATTTCTGACATTTTATCGACCCTTTTGGGAAAAAATTATAAGTGAAATATCAATAATGCATCTTACTGTTAGTTAAAGCTTAACTAAAAGAAGGATCTTTACTATTCATTTTCCTTTTCAGAGTCTCTCAGCAGAGCTTGCCACCCTTGGCAGTGAGCTTGTTTCTCAGGGGTCAAAGGTCAGCAATGTCCCGGGGTTAAAGTGTGGTCAGCAGTGCATTGATGATCTGTGCAGACTACTTCCTGTGGTCCAGATCGCGCTGGCCAGCAGAGAGAAGCAGCTCAGGATCCTGCAGGAGGACAGTGCAGAGAAACAGGTCTGCATGTGTTTTAAAATCAGTCAGTAAATTGCTTTATTAATACTGATAAAAATAGAGAAAGTAAGAAGACATAATATCTAACTTCAATTGAGATAAGTTTTAGCTTACTTGTTATATTGGTAATTTGCTCTGTTAATAGATCAGTCGACTCTAAATTGACTGTTTATTATCAAAATCTCTACAGGTTTTAATTGTTGGTGTGTTTATTTGTCAGGCTGCTGCTCACATCCAAGAGTCTCTGCAGCAGCAGGTCGAGGCTGACCAACACAATCTGCCTGCCTCTCTCATCCACCAGGCCACACAGCTGCAGGTGTGTTAGCGAGTGTGTCAAATGTGGGCTTTAGTGTTTATACGTTTACGTAGGTCACTAAGGTGGCCCATTAAATACTGAGAGATTTGGCAAGTTTAAGAATACTCGGAAACTGAATTATTCAGATGATGCAAGAGCATTTAAATCTTCAAATTTTCTGTCCTCCTGTTGTACAGGGTGAGTTGGAGACAGTAGTGGGTGGTGTCCGTTCCCACTGTGAGGAGTTGAAGAGCGGCGTGGAATTGCAGAAGCAATATGAGCAGCTGGTCCGCAGCTTTGAGGAGCTGCTCAGTCTGGGCTCTGACAGTTTCACTCAGCAGCCTGACACAGAGCTCCGGAGCAGGGCCCAGCTCCAGAAGAAGCTAAGCAGTCATATGGTTAGTGTGGTGGAAAAAAAGAGTCCCATTGAAATAAGACAATAGATTATGTTTTTTCATGTCTACTTTTTCTTAATCAGAGGTTTTTCCAGTTCCTGGGTGATCACTTTGAAATCCTGCGGTACCTGACCAATAGAGTTTCAGATATGCCCCTAGAAAATAGGGAGGTTACAATAAAGGGTCTGCAGGACCAGGTGGCTCGACTGCAGCAGGATGGACTGGAGAAAGGGACCAAGATGCAGGAAACATTAGAGGTAGGTGCAATGTAGCTTACTTGCAAAGTGACTGTCAAGTAAAGAAAGAGAAATACAGTACATACAATAATGAAGAGAGAGATTTCATGGAAGCCACACCTTGCATCTCCCATCAAAGTGGAATGTGATTGCCGTTATACATTTTGAAAAGCACTTCCACTGGAACCTACTGACACCTCTATGCCTAAAGTTTGCCTTAATCTGTCCAGGCCACCAAAATTCCCCCAAATTCATTAACTTGTTCACTAGATGACAGATTTACACATATAGGCTATTAAAGGCACCACAAATGAGAAATGAGGATGAGGATTGATTTTAATGACATAACCATCACTGATAATCACAATGTCTGCCTCAGATGTGGTCACAATGGGAGAAGGACAGTGCATGGTCCGACTCCTTGATGAGAAGTATTGAGACATCATTTCCCAAAATCCCTGAGGGATCTGAGCAGGAATCAGAGAAGCCTCTCAGCTACAAGGTATTTTTTATTTTCTATTCCATCTACAAGGGATCATTTTTATTAATAAATGTGTTTTTTGACCATCGAATTTACTAACAGGCAGCCAACTGGAGTACAGAGCACATCAAGCAATGTTCCATTCTATCTATCTGGGCAAGCTCTATGCTGTACTTTGTGCACTGCACTCAAAACCTAATTAGATCAATTAAATACACCCTAATAGCTTGTTTCTGTAGGGGTACTGGATGCTCCTTGGCTTTGATGGGAATTTTTAGCCAAGCACAGACTTCTGACCAAATGTAATTTTGGTTCTGTTCACTGTTGTTCTGCTTCCAGACTGGCAATGCATCAGTTTTGAAATGCACCTCAGAATGGTCTATAGTCAACAAAAATATATATGTGGTAAAATAGATAAAAACATAAACATAGAGGTTGTCTTCTCCTGAATCTTTGCTCTAGTTCAGCAACCAAATCTGCATGAGATTAATAGTAACAGCTCAGCTTAAGGTCTCGTTAAAATTTTGTTTAACATCGAATGTCAGCATGTATTCAGTAGTGAGTCTCATTCATAACTTGTTACAAACTCTCTTTTGAGGTCTGTCTTTATGAAACTTGTTTGGCTTTAAAGTTGTCCTTTGTTCACTATCAGGGTTATTATCTTAGATGAAAGTGAAATTGAAAAGTAGCACAAACCTTCACCCTTAGTCTTACATACCAGTTGCATGAGAGTTAGCAAACCAGATTTATTTTAATTGTGATAAGATGATGAGTCTGAAATCTCTAATGCCCTTCTGTGACTGTAGCCAGCAGACAAAAGGTGACTTCTCACAAAGATTTTTGTATCGCTCTGAGCGTTAGCCTTTGTGTTGAGTTGAGTGAATATTCACGCATGTATGTATGAATTCATTTCATGGGTCTGTGCAGTGATATGCAAGTTCTCCTTGTCTGACTGCAGGAGCTGCATCGCATTTTGGAGGAGAATGAAGCGCGGGTCAGTCAGATGCTGGAGGGAGGCCGGCGACTGCAGAGAGCGGGTTTTAGTGGAGTGGGTGTGTCTGTCTGTAAACTGGAGGCTCGCTGGACATCTTTGCACAAGAGGCTGGAGCATGAACGCACCAACTTTGACAAAGGAAGGAAACTGAAGAGCAGGTGACTGATGAAAAGCATGAAAGTCAGGGCCGTCTGACATAGAAAGTTGGAACTTGTCCTGAACTTAGACTAGACTGCGTGTAGTTTAGTTTAAGCTCATATCATATTTTAGAAATGTTTAGTGTGGTTTATATTGAGATGAAATAATAATAAAATTGTCAATCTAAATTTAAATTTAAAATAGGGTTGCATGCAATGAAAACCCCAATATTAGATAGTAAAAGATCTTTTGGTATGAAGTTGTGTCAACTTGTTTTTAAATGTGCAACTTTTGCCCAAAAATCAGGTTTCGTCACAGCTCTGCCGCGCTGTCTCAGTGGATGAATGAGGCTAGACAACGGATCGATAGATGGAGTGAGCTCACTGTCTCATCCAATGAGGAGATGGATGTTGAACAGAGGCGTGAGCTCTACCTCCAGTCTGTGGTGAGTAAGAGTTGAAACCATTGTTTTTTAGTTATTTTAAAAAGATTTTAGTTCTAGCACTTTGACCAACTTTTGCTCATTAGCAGCTCTTCCAGAGACCACAATGAACTTATGGAGAACAGACTAACGTAAGATTTTTAATGCAGGCTTTGACCAAAGAGTTGGAGGCCAAATCTGAAGTAAAGGTGGCAGTGACCGGTTCTTCGTCCCAGCTGCTGCAGCTGAGGGAAGCACACTCAGAAAGAGATCCTGAGGATAAAGGGACTCCTCTGCCCAAGACTTCTGACATAGATATGTGCTCCATCAACACTCAGCTCAGACAGATAGAGTTGGACTGGTCCAGTCTTCTCGTTGATGTGCCTGTTATTCAACAAACTCTGCACAAGGTGAGGATCTCCCCCCATGTAGACTGTGACTTCTCTAAGTTAAACTATTCAGTGTTTTACAAAAGTTGTGCTGTTTTCTGAACACAGGCAGTTCATTTCAATATAGAACTCCAATAAAAAATATTCAGCATGCTATATTCTACATGTTTTTGTTTTTTTTTAATTTGCCACATATAGCAGTAATGCACTTCAATTAAATATTCTCCTTCCTGTATTTTGGATCTCAAGAACAGAAATAACGGTGGCTCTGAAAGGTCAAGCACACTGTAACGCAAGAAAAAAACAGTAAAGAGAAAAAGCACACAAAACAGAATGGAAGTTCAATAAAACATAACAAGAAAAAGATGCTACAAAAGCTGACCAAAAAACAAAACTCACAAAACACAAAAAAGGGTTTTGGGGGATAAAACAACATGAGGAAACAGTTGCGAATGTGACAAGTATGCAATTACATTCTTACATGAATCATGTGATTAAAATACACATTACCTGTATATTTTTATCCCTCACAACACTGGTGAACCGTTCACTTCTTTAAAGTGTGTCATAGTCAGAGTAACGCGTTACTGTAATCCGATTACTTTTTTCAAGTAACGAGTAAAGTAAGGGATTACTATTGCAAAAACGGTAATTAGATTACCGTTACTTTCCCGTAGGAACGCTGCGTTACTGCGTTACTAAAACCGTGATTTTTTTGCGAGAATGTCTCATGACAGTGACGTAAGCGAGTGCGACGTTGTGACAACAGCTGTGTGCAGATCAACAATGGATCATATATCGAGTGCGGAGAGAGTATGAGCGTGCAGCGTTTAAAGCGTGGAAGTACTGACCTTACTTTGAGTTTGATTCCATAAAAAGTGACAAAAACATTAGCGTCCGTTGTGCGTGGGAAGAAAACTTCTTTTTACAGCGAAAAAAACCCCTAAACTTCCAAGCAAGCACCGAGTGCGCAACGAGTAATGGGAAACTCACAGAGAAACTCGCGGATTCTTCCACTGACCGCGCACACCTGCACCAGGGTAAACCTCCGCCTACCCCCAGTCCTGCTTTACAGGTGAAAATAGAGCAACAGGACCGCTGAGTCTTTGACTTTATTTATTTTCTGCTGTGTTTTACTTGCATCTATTTGAAAGAGTGAGTGTAAACACAAAAAATATTTTATTTTATGTGCTGGAATGTGCAGAAAATAGGTTTAAATGTTAAACTAATTTATTCAAGTCAGAGAATGTTGCATATAATTAAATTTTTGCTTGATGCATAAAGTTAAAAGATTAAAACTAATAAAACAAGTTTTAAAAAGAGACTTTTCCATTTGATTACATTTTGTATGATGGATTATGCAGAAAAAGTAGAATTGGGCTGAAAGATCTATCGCTTTATCACCTATTCAGGTTGTAAATCGTGTTTTTTAAAAAGGAACTAAGTAACTAAGTAATTAATTACTTTTGAAAATAAGTAATCAGTAAAGTAACGGCATTACCTTTTTGGGAAGTAATCAGTAATTAGTTACTGATTACTTTTTTCAAGTAACTTGACCAACACTGGTCATAGTGCAGTTTTTGGCGACTACTGTAGCACTTTCATTAATGTCTCCTCAAAAACACCTGCATTGAGTTTTGTGAGATTTCGTTTTTTCTACTTTAATTGTTTTCAGTTTTATTTTCAGTGTTTTTGCAACATTTTTGTTCTATTTGCTGTTCTTTTCTTACATTGCAGTGCATTTGACCTCTCAGAGCCACCGTAGAAACTCCTAGAAATACACATCCAACAGGATCGGTCACCTCTTATATGCAGTCTTGTAACTGTGCTCTCTTTATAAATGCAGACAGTGCAACGTGGTCCAATAGATTAGTACATCTGACCCCAGATCTCCCTGAAGGGTGTTGGAGCGATGGAGTTTCTTAAATGCTGAATATTGTAATACACAAACTATGTGCCAGACACCCTCTTATCTGTGGATGTATTTAAATGTCAGAAGTTATACTTCCACAGAACCTTTCTGGCTTTAGCTCGACAAAGTTTGGTGCAGTTTTGCTGCCACCAATTATAATCATCCATCTTGAGGGCTCTTCTCACCTCTCTTCTCTTTTTGGTGTGAAACCACCTATGAACCTCTCTGTGTCTGACTTTTTTTTTTCTTTTCTGCTTGTCTGTCTTTTGCTCCTCTCTCCTCTTTCAGTCTTGTTCATCCACTCTTTTTCTTCTTTACTTTCCCACCTCCCACCTCCACTCGTCTCAGCTCTACCCCCTTCCTTGTTCTCTTTCTGAAATCCTCATTTCCTCTGCCTCTGTTCACTTTGTGGTCAGCTCCTGTCATTTGTAAGTCTTCTGTCCCCCCTACTTCAAGATTTTCACTCACTTCCTTTTAAACCTGGACTGTCTTTGCTAATAGCACCATTGTGGATTAACTGAAAGCTTATAAATGAAAACAATTTATTAAAGGCCATTAAACAATGACAACAGTATGCAATGGTTTTTTTAAATTAATTTATTTTTTGGACTTCATTGCAGCGATGGTTAGAGATGCAGACACAGCAGGGGGCGCTGCTGGAGTTGCAGGCCTGGCTCGGAGCAGCTGAGTGTCAGTTGGAGGAGTACTGCAACAAAATCAACAAAAACTCCTGCACCAACAATGATCTCGCCCAGTTCCTGAAATACTTCAAGGTAGAATGGATGGTGGTGGTTGTGGTGCGGGCTTACATGTTTGTATTAATTATGCTGTTTCAGTGGGATAGTGGAGTATTATTAGCGCTGATCTGATCTGATCAAGAGACGTTTGTTGGTTTACTTGTGTTCATGGCATATTTCTCAGGAGTCTCAGACAGAGATGTGTGCACATCAGATTACAGTGGACTACGTGAACCAGCCATTACAGTCAAATAGTACTGAGAAGGACCACAGGTTGCGCTACGAACAAAACCAGTATGCAGATGAACAGGGTCGCCTCAACCATCAGTGGCTCAGCTTGCAGGAAAAAATCAACTCTAAGGTAAGTTTGAAAGGTCCTGCCTATAAATCTTCCTACATCACACACTGTTGATCATTAGAGGAGATGTTTGTAATTTGTTGACAACGTGTGGGGTGTTCAGATTCAGGAGGTTGAACAGGAGTTGAGGAACAGAGTAGAGTGTGATGCCCGACTGCAGCGGATCAACAGCTGGATCGCGGTTCAAAACCTCTGGATGGACTCGGCTCAGACACCCAGCAGCCAGACGGAGCTACAGAGGAGCATCAGCGTCTGCCAGGTCTGTGTTCTAACATCTGCGTGAACAGTCAGCGTGTCTGTCATCATTTCAACATTTCAGATTTGATGTTTCAGCCGTGATGAGCAATTTTCACGTCAAGTCATTTGCAAAGAAATACTCAGAGATACACGTCCACACAAGGGAAGTAAATCAACACAGGTTTTAGATTCTGCTTTTATCTCAGGATCTTGAGGAGAAGATTATGCAGAAGTCTGCAGCTCTTCAGGAGCTGATAGACAAAGTTTGTGGCAGACAAGAAAACAGGAGCTGCAATTTAATCTGTCAAATCGATAAATCCATCGAGACCTGCGCAGCTCTCACACAGAGGGTAAGTAACACAAGGACAGTTCAGAGGATAACTGCCTCTGACTTAAAAGTTTTATGTCAGGTATTTGTCTGCTCCTGGGTGTCTTTAGATTATCTTATCTTTTACAGAACGACTCAGTAAAACAGAGGCTAACTCAGGCTCAGCTGTTATGGAGCAACATGGAGGAGAAGCTGAGTCACATGGTGCTGAAAACAGTGAGAGCATCTCAGACTCTGAAGTATTACAGCGGCCCCCGGCTCTCCCTGCAGGCACTCACAGATCTCCATGAAAAGCTGCAGGTATTTTACCCATACTAGCTCGATCACTTGTAGATGTTTAAACTCACCACTTTTTCTGGATTCTTTGTCTGCAGTAGATATGTTTAATAAGGAGAATTTGGTCACTGGAACTGTGAGCTTCTGGACACTCAAAACATATTGCTTATTAAGACAGTGGTTAGCACTGGGTCCTGGATTCTAATCCAACATCCACCAGTGTGGAGTTTGCATGTTCTCCCTGTGTTTGCGTGGTTTCTCTCCGGGTACTCTAGCTTCCTCCCACAGTCCAAAGACATGCAATTAGTGGGGTTGGGTTAACTAGTGATTCCAAATTGCCCATAGGTGCTGTGTTGGCACTGTAAGAGACTGGCAACCTGTCCAGAGTATACCCTGGCTCTTGCCCCATGGCAGCTGGGATAAGCTCCTATGACCCTGAGTTGGATATGTTTGGATTTTGTTTTTGACTGATGGCTGTTTTGTTGTATTGGATGCAGCTTCTTCAACAGGAGACAGAAGCCTCAGAGGTAGAGTGGGACAAACTTGGTCAGAACATCCTCTCTCTCAGAGATACCATCAGTCCTGCTGCTGCTGCCATCATCAGCAAATGTCTGGACAGGCAGAGAGACAGGTGAGACAAACACGCATGCACATACACCTGCACACAGGCACATCCACATGTGGAAACTCTGTGGAAAAATATGATCTTTTGTTGTTGTTTTTTGTTTTGTTTTTTCCAGTTGGACTATAGTGACTGGAGCTCTGGGCCAGCAGCTCCAGAGATGTCAGAAGGTCCTGACTGTGTGGCAGGTTTATGATAAGTGTGCTGGGTCTCTGGCAGAGCGACTGCAGGCACTACAGAGTGATGCCACATCTGTGCTGAGCAGCACACCTGGACAGGACAACACAGTGAAGCTGTTCACTGTCAAGATAGAAAATGTTCAGGTGAGATAATCAATTAAAAGAATGTCTTATTTCATATCAGGGTCCAGCAGTTTGTAACAGGCATTTAAAAATTCACCATCTGACACCAAACATAATAAAAATAATAATAATAATAATAGAAACTCTCCAATCATTTGCCACCCCCTTTGCTTCAGAGTTTCTTGCAGAGGACAGACACCTTGCAGTCTGACCTGGAGGTGGTGCTGAAAGCCTCCAAGGACTTGATTAGCCACCTGGAACCTTCAGCCGCCAGTCTGGTCCAATCAGAGTGCCGCTTGTTGCCACGTGGTGTCCTGCAGCTCAGACAGCAGCTGTCTAAGAACCTGGGTCACCTGCAGGTAAAACCTCATGAATGAAAGAGTCTGTGGGATTTGGTGAAGTCAGACTGGATTTATTGCTTATTATTCATTTTCACTTAAAAACTGCTTACACTGAACCGATCACATATCAAGTACAAACTTTTGTTTAAGGTTAAACCAGTGAGCCTGGTTATTTGGGTAAACCTGCAGGAATCTTTGAATGAAAACACTGCCAATCGTTCAATGTGCACAAACCTAAACTTTTTAAAGTATTTTACTACAACCCGTTGCTTGTTTTGTTGCTGCCACTGCTATTCCTCACCTGACACCTGACTCCAGAAAGCGTCACAGTGACCTATAAATTAAGACACATATGGCCATGTGCCATGTTTGTGTGTAGGAGGAGCTTAAGCAGGTGCAGGAGTTTGAAAATGAGATGGAGTCACTGGAGAGGAATCTGGAGGTCTGGCAGCAGCGCCTGGAGGATCCAGCTCTGAAGGTAGACCAGGTGAGACAGCGTGAAGATTTTATGAATGACTGCTGTGCTGCGTGTTGAGCTCTCTGTTGTTTTCCCCAAAGTAAACTGTTCATTAAGAGACTTTTATGCTACAATAGAAATGTGTGTTTTCTTAAAGAGAGTCCAGCTTCATTTTCTTGAGTCTTGTATGTAGTGAAAAATTATTTATTTAAAAGCTGTAAAAAGAAAATGAGCTCGTACAGTCCAGTTGAGCTGTAGGTGCATTTACAGTGCTGAACAACTATGTAGTGCTGAAAACGTTTGGGTGACATTGTTTACACAAAGAGAAGATTTCGACAGCTGTAACTCTTAAATGTTAAGACTTAAGCAGAAATATGAGTGTCAAATATTTAGTAGTGTAAGGGTGTAAAAGTATGCTTTGTCTCTGCCTGACTTTATACCTCTGAATGGAAAGTTAATGTACAGGAGCAGATGTTATACAACAGTGAGAGAATATGAAGAAGCAGGAAGCCGCCCTGTGGCGGTAAATAAATGAGGACAGAGGAACATAGAGCATGACTGCAGCGTGTAATCTTAGACCGTCCTGAGCTGTGATGCCGTGCGTGAGGTAGTCCAGACTGTTGTGATCCCTCCTGAGTCTCTGACGCCACCATATGTTTCCAGTCTGGCCTCATGGAGCTGAGCGGCCTGTCTGCTGACCTCGATGTGCTCAACGAGCGGAGCTGCAGTCTGACGCTAGAGGACGCTGCGGCACACCGCCTGCAATTCCTCAACCGCCGCTGGGCCGATGCCTCCGCCAGAGCTGAAGAGGCCTGCAGGTCAGTGAGGAAACACGAGGAGTAGGGAACTAATACCTGAGCAGCCATCACAGTTTTCCTGTCTTCCAGTAAATTTCCCCTGTTTTAAGTAAATAAAAAACAAAAAGATATTTAGTTCGCAGTTTTAAAAAAGAGAGAAAACAATCAAACGTAATTGTGTAAAAGGCAGTGAATGAACCGAACACAAATTAGGGTTGATCACTAAATGGATACATTTGTTTGGCAGCCTTGCCTCAAAGGGCATTTCACAGAACGTTTGCAGACAACTGTTTTTATAAATCCGCTCAAATCTGTAGAAGGCCGTTTTTTTTTTTAAACTTTACTTTCGAATTACGGGCTTTTTGACGTTAAAAAACGTTAAAAATATACTTTTCATAAAGTAACATGTTGCAGAACATTTTTCACCTGCTGTTCTGTTTTGTGTACAGTGAGCTGCAGACGGAAGTGCTGAGGCAGCAGAGATTTGAGCAGAAGTGTGAAAGCTGGATGTCGTTCCTGCAGAGGATGGAGGACAGCCTGGCTGTAGACGTAGCGGGATCGTACGACGGCCTCAGACAGCAGCTCTGTACTCACAAGGTATCAAACCTGATTAGCAGTCTTACTGACGCATCTAAACTTGAACTACACACTTCTAATCATTCATATGTCTCTGTGATTCAGCACTTTCAGGCTGAGCTCTCCATTGGTCACCAGATCCTTCACTCAGTCATCACTGATGCTCTTCATCTGCTGCAGAAAGGAGAGGTGGAGGGCAGGTGAGAAGATCAAACAGCATCCCTCTGCCCATCTGAGTCCAGGATGTGTGAAATATGTTGCCACCTTTGAAATGAACTGACATGAAATTTAATAGTTATATTGATGAAGATGAAATCCTAAAAGCTTTGGTGATTACCTGACTGTTCACTGACCGTTCACTAGCATCACCACCAGGTTCCATGCTTCGTATAGGTTTCTGCTCTAATTCTGATCCTGGTTTTAAAAAAATCTAGCTTGATTGGTACAAATGGCCTCAGAAAACAATGAATCATTCTGTTTGTTTAGACAGTCAGTGTTTCATTTTGAAATTTAAGTACAACTTAATATTTTGATGGATCCAGGAGCGACTTCATCCTAAAGCTGGCCCAGCTCAGAGAGCAGTGGCAGGGAGCAGTACAGCGGGCTGACCAGCGACGTTCTTTGGTGGAGGGGTTGGTGAAGCACTGGCACCTGTACAGCCGCAGCCTGAGAAAGCTCCAGAGGTTCCTTGCGGACACGCAGACCCTGCTCCCCTCAGCTGGACTAACCTGCTGTAGCCTGCAGCAGCTCCGACGCTCCCTCCACGACCTGCAGGTGGGATCTGTTTTCGAATTGATTTTGAAATCACTTGAAAGGGTCATAAAACTGATTGAATTAAACACTCACTGCAAGCTGATGAATGAAATTATAATATCGATCTGTTAAGAGGACTGATCTTTGTGGGAGTCTTTTACACTTGCTGAAAATCATTGTTTGTTCACGTTATCTTTGCCACTCACGCACAGACGGCTGCTTAAAGATATGAACACTGAGGGAAAATTGGTGCTGATTGCGTTTACAGCAAAGGGAAAATGAAACGATTGTAAAGTTTCCAATCTTTGTTATGTTGGGCTGTCATGAAGGAAGACTGATGAGATTTGAATTGAATGTGGATGAAGATAAGACTTTGACCTATTGTAAGCTGCCCCTTTAACAAAAAGAAGAGGGAAGCCCCACAGAGCCCCCGGCTGACTACATCCCCAATGAATCACTGCTGAATAGCTTCCTTCGCTTCATTTTTCCTCCACACTCCTTTCTATGTTTTATCTCCTGCACTGTCATCCTCAGCACAAAGAGCTGTTGTTCCAGAGGTATCAGAGCAGTTTCATCAACACTCTGGAGGTTGGCCGTCAGCTGTTCTCCATGGGGGACGAGGAGACCCAGACTCAGCTTCAGACAGATCTGGGGACACTGCAGGAGGAGTGGGACAATCTCCACAGTTTGCTGTTCAAAAGACTGGAGCTCACCGAGGCTATAATCAAGGTAATCATTGTGACTATTATGTTCTGATTTAACGGGTTACTTTTAGGAACTTTTTAGCTGGTACACAGTGAGACAAGTTTAAACTCAGTCTAAAACTTTGCAGTGTATCTGTGCTTGTGTGTTTGTATTTTCTGTATTTTGACTTAAATTTATCTTGAACTCTTCTTCTTATTCATGTGACTTCTTAAATGCAAGCACAGTAATGTCAATATATTTGTATCCTGGCCTGTTTGTCAAATAAAAACACAGAGTATTGTTAAAATACTGAAAGTACCGAACAAAGATTTAAATATGTCATATTTGACCTCTGACCTCGCCTTCAAACGGTAGATTGGTTAGAAGGTCAAAGCGATAATAATCATATATAGAGCTATTTCTTAAAATTATGTTTCTTCCTGCCATTCTGTATATATACATATATATAGGCATATAGGTAATGATGTATAGCGACACTAAATATTACTAAAATTACTTTATTATAATAATAACATTAAAGTAACAGGTTATAACTGTTTACATACATAAAAAATTGAATACCTGTACAATGTTCCTGAATATGTTTTTAATATTTTAAAAACAAAATAAAATTGTGATCAAAAACTTTTTTCACTTGATATAGATTACTAAAAATGTTAATGAATTTACTAGACAATGAAATGACTGCTATGCATGCACTGTATTCACATCAATAAAAAATAAGTGAACTCAAAATTACGTCGAGGATATTAAAATGGGTTTCAACAGGGCAAATAGCGAAAGCCTGAACTTTGCCCTTGTTTTTGTTGCACTAAAACCATCTTAAAGTAAGTTTAAAACAAAGGAAATGCACACAAACCACAACACTTTTCCAATAAAAGTAAATACTGCCCAGAGAGTGATCCACTTCTTGTTTTTTACTGTTAGTGTCAGCTCCAGTAAAATGTCCCGTTTGAGATTTTTAGACTAAACGGTTCCTTTATTTTGGACGGTAATTAATCGGTAAAAAAAATGTATTGATGCTTTGTTTTGAATGGGCTCCAGTTTAAAACAGCAGTAAACAGTTTTCAGCCGTGCATATTGTGTCTTTGTCTTTTCATGTTATCATATCTGAGTATTTGGCTTTTAAATTGTTATCACCACAGTAGATGAGTCTTTTGTGCTACCCTTACCCTCCAGTCAATGGATGGTCAGATTACACCGGATATACAGAATCAATGAAATTTAAGGCCGTGTCAGGGAGTGAGAGTGAATCCCCTGAGGAAGTTACATCAGCCTCAGCCTCGGTGTGGACTGAAAACATCGCTCTTAGATTTAGGCCTTAGTTGTTTTTACAGCACATGCCGTATAGTAGTTCAGCCGCTTTGTAAATCTGCTACTTTCTCAGTGTCTCATTTTCTTTGCCTTGTATCATCAGTGGGTAAATATGATGTGGAAGTCTATAAGATGAGTTGAGTTTTTGTTTATTGAGCCTGGACAAAGACACATAGATCCTCTACTTGTCTCCCATAGCGTCTGACACATTCTCATGGCCTGAGAGCAGGAAAGTTAATCCAATCTGTCGTGATTAATGACTGCAAGCATGTTTAGGAAGTAAAAGACAAAGGAGTGTGATGGGTTGTTGTTCAATCAGCTTTGTAAGATCCTATCACATTGATCTGCATGATTAACCTATTTTAAAAAATACATTTTGATTGTGTTAGAACTGGGAGCGCTGCGAGACTGGGCTAACAGATAGCATGCTGCAGCTTAAAGACATGAAGACCCGGCTGAACCAGACCATGCCAGAGTGTGATGACGACCTGGAGAGTGCAAAGCTCTACAAGGTACATCTCCAAATAACTAATCACAAAAGCACAGGAGGTGCATTTCTTGCTTCACTTTTTTAGCGGAAACTCCAGCAGAAAAATAATTTCGGCCTAATAATGAACTCTGAGCTGGGCGTGCTTTTGTTTAACTGTTGAGACTGAACCACAGTATAGTCCTGTTAAAAAGGAATATCCTTCGACGGAGACATACATTTATTTGTGTTCCTATTAACAAGAACTAGGATTTTTTTTTAAAACAAAACAAGGGGGTGAGTTTTGATTGTCAGCTTATTGCAATTAGTACAGAGAGTTAATTATCTAATTTATAAAATAACTGACAGCCAGGCCGCTCTGACAGTAAGGACATATTATCAGATAAAAGGTTCTTCATTTGGAGAAACACATATATTTGTTCTGTTTGTTATATCTGTTTTGTTTTTTCAAAGGTCTATCTTGTCCTTACTAAGAAATGAATATATGTGATTCTCAATGTGTCAGATTATTCTTTCATGCATTGTCTTTTCTCTTCAGCAGTTTTTTTTTTTTTGTTTTGTTTTTTTTTTTTATGCATGTACTCCAAGTTCATATTCACATTCTGCATGTTAGTGTTAGCAGCCTGTAGGTGTCACAGTAGGTGGTGAAGGGCTAATAAATATCTGTTTAAAATACTGACATGTAAACATCAGAACGTGGATCTACAACAAGTTCTCAGACTGTTTGGCCCAGGAGACCAAAGTCAAGTTTGAAATAGTTTTGGCTCAAAGCTCATCCCCTCTGACCCATCAAAGCCTTTATCCCCAACCCCTACCTTCCCCCTGCAGAGTCACCCCTCCCCCAGCCCAGCTTGCAGCCTGTGGCCTTTAATCCTCTCTCGCTGGGCGGGGAGAAATAGAGAGAAAAGGGTGATAGAGATAGAGGGAGAAAGAAAAAGGGGCTGGAGGTCCAGAGCGAGAGGACAGTAGGGACTAGCTGTGAGAGAGTGAGTGCAGAGGGCGAGGAGGGGGGAGTCCTGACAGTTTGTTGTGGTGATCGCTGTGTTATGGTATGCAGAAGAACAAGATCTCCCTGGAGGACTGGGCTGAGAGCCTGACGGAGCTGAGCAGCATGAAGACGGATCTGTCCCAGTACATCATTGCAGACGATGTCCTGCTGCTGCAGGAGCAGGTGGAGCACCTGCACTGCCAGTGGGAGGAACTCTGCTTCAAGGTTAGTGTGCGCAGGCTCAAACATGACTCCTGTCTGACTCTGGAATCAGAGCAGACTTATCCTTAAAAATTCTCATGATTGTTCTATTCCTGGTGCATTTGCCTTGCTAAAGCTGCTTCACCAGTATCCTGAATTCTTTTTTTTATATTGCTGTTTCCCCCGTTTGATTCTTACTTTCTAAAACTCAAACAGTCAAATCTCTTAGGGAATTTTTTTTAAAGCATTGCTGATACAGAGATTGATATGAAGCATAATGAGACCAGAAACACTCATCAGAATTGTTTGGATTTTGGTCCGCAGTCTAAAAAACTGTCATGGTTTAAAGGGACAAAGTATCTTCAAACCATTGCAGGATGAAGTTGCAGGGTGAGGAATAGTCTGTCAGGAAGCTCAAGGGTTAAATACAGCAACTAAATTTTCTTTATTTGGACAAAAGTTGTTTTATTTGTTTGTTTTTTGGGGGGTTTCATTTTGAAAGAGCACCTAAAAGTTATCTGACTTGATTAGCAGCAGCTCTCACATCTGCAGTACATTGTATGTGCTGTGATATGGTTTAATCAGCATTCTGAGTTCACCACATTCATTTATTGTTTCTGTTGAAAGTCTGAGCCATTAGAGAGGAGTTAAGTTAGTAAATCTCAGTAATACTTTAAGGGGCAACTAAAAGGACCAACACGTCTGGGAGGCGGGGCTGTGAAGGGAGCATTGTGATAACGGGGAACAGATGGTGACGAGAAAGAAATGTTGCAAAGAGCTAAGAGGTTTCAGGAAGAAGAGCTTTTGCATTAAAATGAATTTGGGGGAGGGGAAGGTGATCGCAAGGATGGGCACTTCTGACTGTGTGGAGGCTTCTTCATTCACGAATGTTTATTAAAAGTGAAACATTTTACCTGAGACACATTTACAGGTAAAGTATGAAAATTGCCTAAAGATTGCCTAAAATACTCTCAGTAACATTTCCCTATCAGCTTTGTCAGTGTGTTTTTAAACAGGCCTTGTAAGTATGTTTGGAATGAATGAATGATTTTCTCCAAATACAAAATGAAGTGTTCATGCCCACTGCGTGAAAAAAAAGGGAGCTTTGTCCTCCAAGTGAGTCTGAGTAATCTATTACAGAGCAGTTAGCCTGTTTTGGCTTGGCACACATCTGTGACAGAAAAGTATAAAGATTTAACACCAAAGAAACATCTAGGATGAAAGCTGGCAAAGTCAAGCATCCTATATCATCTCCCATGTTTAGATAAGGCTGTGCATGTGTTTCTCAGGTGTGCATATTAGCTTAATATGTTGATGCTTAATGATAATCTGGAGGATACCCAGACTTTATAGGATGTCACCATTTGTGCCTGATTATTATTGTTTTTAAAGGTCTGAGTGTAAATCATTTGGAAAAAAATCACGATGAAGTCACCAGCACCAGGGTCCGCCTGAGTTAAATTCTATATTCATTCCAAGCTAAAGTGAATAACAACCCAATCAGCACAAATCAGCTTACAATGCATCTGCACCCATAATGATAAGATAGATTAGACAGCTACAGTACCACTAAGCATCTTACAGTGATGATACTTATTTAATTTCTGTCCCCCAATCCGCTTTGTGTCTCAGGTGTCCCTGCGTAAACAGGAGATCGCAGACCGCCTGAACGCCTGGATCATCTTCAATGAGAAGAACAAGGAGCTGTGTGAGTGGCTGACACAAATGGAGAACAAGGTGGCGCACAACTCTGATCTCAACATCGAGGAAATGGTCGAGAAACTCAAGAAGGTAAGTGTTCTAACTAGGATGTATATTGGTAACGATATAGTTACAGTGACAGGAAGACCGAATTAAGTAGTGAAATACATAAAACCACCAAACGGTTTCTGAGCACAGCTGCAAGGGTCGCTGCTGAGTACTTCCACAACTTAAACTGTTGTCTGCAAGAGAATTAATTAAAACTTTACATTGTTAAATAAGATTTCTTACTGCCATCGTCTCAAGCTTCACTTGCTGTTAGGGAAGCAGAGTGTTGTAGTTGTTTTTTTGGACACTTCATGCTTAATCACAGTAGCCAAAGCAACAGCAATCAGGCAGTCTAACTGGCACTGTCTAATACCAGATACTTTCTGTTGTTTCACTGCTGTGCTGATGAGATCATCAGTAAGGCTTTCAAGCCATTCAAGCCCACAAAAGTACTTCTAGTAGTAGGATAACAGTCATAGAATCACTCTTTACCCCTCACAGCTGTAAAACAAAGGAATGCACTCATATATTAATGTGTGTGATTTTTCATTCAGCGTTAAAAGTTTCCTTTTGCATTTCGTTTGTGGCACCACTGCCGTCTGTGCTGCTTTGTATCAGGATGTGTTACGTTGTGTGGTGCACTGTCTGGGCTTTTCAAAAAGCTGTGAATTCCCTCCTGATTGTTAAAGAGATGACAGCTGTTTCTGGCCCAGCAGGGCCACGCGGGTGTGTTTTGTGTTGATCTCACGGCCTCTTTTATTTGGTGCTATGGGAGTGACGGTGATGGAGGGTGAAGGGGGTGGGTAGAGGTTAGTAAAGGTGAATGCTGAAACTCAGTTATTGCTGTCGTGAGGGTTTCAAACCTTTACAGCTCCTCTGGCATTAAAATTGAGCGTTTGGCCCTGAGATACAGACTCCTGGCACGCAAATTCAAACTAAATTCAAAGCTTTTAAGACTTAAAGAATGCTGGTGCACCAGGAATTTACATGCTCACGTGTAGTACATCATTCTGTCTTTTTACTTGGATTTCTCAATCAGGACTGTATGGAGGAGATCAACCTGTTCAGTGAGAATAAAACCCACCTAAAGCAGCTTGGAGAGCAGCTCATCACAGCCAGCAACAAGACAAAGGAAACAGAGATCAATGACAAGCTGAAGGACGTCAACGACCGCTGGCAACATCTGTTTGATCACATAGAGGCCAGGTAGGAAGCAAGAAGGCATAAAAATGTGCAAAGAAATGTTGCTAGAGATGTTGGAGATTAATTTTATATGAATGAATTTGTGAGTTTATACGTTTTATTGTTGAGTAAGGGTGCTGGTGTTGTAGTGCTTAGTTATATAACAAAGTTCGACTCCCAGTCCAACACTTTGTTTAAACTTATATTGACAACTTTGACGCAAGTGCCTAACAGTTTATGCTAAATGTTTTTTTACATCACTCTTTGATCGTCTTAGGTATCATTCAGCCGTTAGCAGTGGGGTTGCCTGCTTATTAAGAGTAGCACAAAAACTGCATATAAAAAATTGACCTAGCCACTGTGATGTCATATTTTGGCCTCGGTGTTAGCGTTCTGGCTGCAGTCATGTTCTTTTTTTTTTTTTTAAGCCAAATGCAGCTGTAATTGGAGTTATCAGAGAATACTAGCAAGTTTGGTTAGAAAGCTTTATATAGAAAGCGTAGCAACGCTTAGCCATACACTACATTTTGTTACAAAACTGAAGCAAAAACTTGTTGGATGTCATCTACCAACAGCGGGTTATAATATTTGTCAGCTTGTTTTATCAAAATGTTCCAAAAGGTAACAGCACAAACATGTTGGAGAAAGGGGGAATGATGGAGACCAAAAGCATTTTTCCAACTAGGCCGTAAACATCCTTTTTAATGTTGTAAAGTTAACATGGGAGTGTCTCATTTTCTGGAACTAGCCTCAAGTTGCCATTTGATGAACTGCACAGTATTTCCACATTGGCTTCATTTTGTTTGGCATAATAGCAATCCCTCCACACAGCTTAGTGTGACAGTCCCATCAATCTAATAATGCTGAAAGTCTGATAAAGTATTGCTGGGCTTGACAAGCTAACAGTGGGATATCCTGAAGGAACAATAAAACCTTTAGATTGCACTTTTTATATTATTTTTACTCTTCTGATATTCTGACATGATGCCATCACTCTTTTCTCTTATGGGAAATCTTACTGGATGTCTTTATGACTGTGTGCAGTATGACTGTTGATCCAAAGCTACAAGAGCAGCCCTGAAATGTGACTTGATTTGGAGAGAGAATGCAGTTATTTTCGTTCACATTATGAAGACATGCAGTTAGTGGGGTTAGGCTAATGATCCCAAATTCCCCTTCGACCATCAGGTGTGAATGTTTGTCTGTCTCTCTGTGTTAGCCATGTGACAGACTGGTGGCCTGTCTAGACTATGCTCCACCTCTCATTCTATGGTGACCCTGAACTGGATAAGTAAAAGAAAATGAATGGATGTATTAAATATTGGCTTCTGAAGTGGTTTGTATTTAGATTATCGCTACTTAACAAGTGGTTTTCGCAGCTTAAGAATACAATCTGCTGATTATTCCTTTAGTCATCATGCTTCTTTGAATCCTGACCCCTTAGTGTTTACTGCTGCAGTTCAGCACATGCAGCTTTATCTGTGCACTGTTGGACTGGGCACAGCACAGCTGTTATTCTACTGTGGCTGCAGATTAAAGTTGGTGAAGCAGAGGATAGACTCATATTATTATTAATCTATAAATTCACATTGCATCCCAACACAGAGAAGATTGATAGCTGCATGCAGGGGGGTGCTGAAATGTTTCCACAGTTTATGGTTCCAGACAGAAAAGTTGACAATCAAACTTTAAAAGTGAAAAAGTAGCTGGATAAAGACAGAAGAGAGAGCTTGAGCTACACTAAAGGACGAGCTGTGCCTGTCCAAGCTGAAAATGGGCAGAAGGTGGGCTACGTTCTGGGCAAGTCACCAGTATTTACCTCGTCACCTGTCACCAGTATTTACCAGTAGGGTTTTTTGTACTCATCTTTCATTATTAAAAACGAAACACATAAGCTGATGTATATATCTGAAAACTATAAATTACATCTCAGAAATTCCCAATTATTTTTATGGTATTTTGCAATGGATGAAGCGAAATAATTAACTTTGCAGTTTTTGGATTCTGCAGAATTCAATTCAATTCAATTTTATTAATATAGCGCCAAATCACAACAAAAGTCGCCTCAAGGCGCTTCATAGATACAGAGAAAAACCCAACAATCATATGACCCCCTATGAGCAAGCACTTTGGCGACAGTGGGAAGGAAAAACTCCCTTTTAACAGGAAGAAACCTCCGGCAGAACCAGGCTCAGGGAGGGGCGGGGCCATCTGCTGCGACCGGTTGGGGTGAGAGAAGGAAGACAGGATAAAGACATGCTGTGGAAGAGAGACAGAGATTAATAACAGATATGATTCAATGCAGAAAGGTGACTGGAAAGGAAAAACTCAATGCATCATGGGAATCCCCCAGCAGCCTACGTCTATTGCAGCATAACTAAGGGAGGATTCAGGGTCACCTGGTCCAGCCCTAACTATATGCTTTAGCAAAAAGGAAAGTTTTAAGCCTAATCTTAAAAGTAGAGATAGTGTCTGTCTCCCGAATCCAAACTGGAAGCTGGTTCCACAGAAGAAGAAGAAACACAAGTCTAAAAGGTTACACACTTGGATACTCCAGTGTCAGAATGTTTTCATCTAAGAGCAACTTTTGAGTTCACTATTTAGCTGATAGCAACACGAGTCTTTATATTTATGTATGTGGTGAGCCTGGAGATAATTATGTGTTCTTTCCACTCAGAAACAAGCGGCGTGCATTAGTGGAGGGTTTTTGACCTTTCTTGTTCTCTACTAGTCACTTTCCCGTAGTCAAACGGTGCAGTAGTTATTACCAGCTATGGCCTTGCTGTACAGCAGAATGGATGCAGGTTGGTGGAGTGCACAGCAATTATCAGTACATTTGCACCAAACAACAGGAAAGCAGGTTTAAACCAATGATTGAATGCTGCTGCACATAATTACCAGTCTAGTGATGGCGAAAGAACTGATTTTTTTCATAAAATGCACCAAGCGAATCAGAGCTAACTAAACTTTTTAAACCCAGATGACCCCATTTTTAAACCCAGGTTGCTGTGTAGTTAACATGGTTGCACTCTTTACCTTCATCTTATTCACATTTTAATAATATGAATTTAATATAAATGCAGTGATCCTTAATTCTTCATTATCCACTTAAGAAGCTGTTGACTGAAGCTTTTTTCCCCCCATTTAGTTTGAAGCACTTTCGCATAATCAAGTGGGGTAGAAAATCACCGTGTTTCCGTTTCACAAGGGAAGCAAAATTTATATGTGGTTGATTGCTGCTTTTGTGAGTTGGAGGGTATTTAAATGAAAACCTTTCAACTTTGCCACATCTACCCAGGGCGATTTTTGAGGGGCAGTTAACAATGAGTGGCATCCTATCGATTTGTAGTGTTTATATGTGTGTGAACACGGCGCCAGGTACCAGGCTTCTCCTAGTGTGGTTTGTGTTTTAAGTAGGAAAAACAAACGCAATTAAGAAAGGGGAAATTTAAAGGGTACCTTCCGTGCTTGACCATCTGTGAATGGAGAGCTTTCAGGAAAGTTCAGCTTGCAAAGTGATGAATGTTAAAATTAAAGAAAACATTTATACATTTAATTCTACAACTTGGCCTGAGAGAGACTGCACTAAATCCATCTATGTTGTTCATTTAGGGACAAGGGTCTTTATCATGACTGTCAGGCTGTTAGTACAGAGACATACCCTCTTCCACTAACAACAGAATGGAGACTAGAGTTGAGAGGGAGCATCACACACAATAGTGGATTTGCCCTCACTGGTCTCCCCCCCTTAAGTGACTGACCAGCATAACATTGCTAAGCCTGCTAATGAGCCATTAGTGAGGAAACTGTGCAGTTGTCATATTCCAACTTTTTATTTCAAGTTTTTGAAAATGTTTGTGTGACACTAGTTACAATTGTTAAAATCTGTACTGGTATCAAAGCTGGGTGAAGTCTGGGTGAAGGTCTCAGTGCAGACCAGTTCTGGCACACCAAAACAGACAAACTGTATACTATTGTCTATCAAAATTTACTATCACTAGCACTAATGCACCCATAGTTAGGTGGAGTAGTTTAAGATTCTTGTTATTCATGTTATCATATCTGCTGCCAAAACCTTTGTAGGATTTGAGGCTGAGGACGAATTGCTGTGAACTGTAATAAGGGGTAAAACCTTTCTATGCAGATAAATGTAGTCAGTGTCTGCTGATGAGTTAGTTCTTCTTTGTTGAGCCATCTGCTTCGCCAGAGGTTGTTTGGTTTCCCTAATTTTTAAATCATAGCAATCCTCCTGGCACTTAACAGTGTACACTACATTACTCTGTTTGTGTCTGGGGACTTGATCCTTGGGGTGGACTAATTTTTGGTGCAGCGAAAAATGGGTCCATTTACTTACTTGGATTGAGCATGCACCAAGACATCTGAGGGACTTCTCCAGTCTCAAAAATTGCATTCACATGAAGCCAAGAAAATATGTAGCTAGAGGTTTATGAAGTGAAGGTTGCGCAAAGGGTGTCATGTCCGGGTAAATGTTAGATAGAAAGAATGTGTGAGACATTGTATAAAGTGTTTTGAATGCTCAAGTAGAACAGAAAAGTGCTATATAAGAACCAGACAATTTACTATTTACAGCATGCATATTATACAGAGCTGAGTCAGTGGTTGGTCTCATTGGATGGTCCATTGTCAGAGTCCTGCAGGCCTGTGTCACATGTTTGGATAAGGGCTGATGAAGTTCCAAGACTAGCTGATTCAGAGTCACTGATGACTGTGGCGTGCCTCTTGCCATTGTCTGCATCTCACCCCACTAAGTTACATCAGATGACTGCTGAGGTTTGACTTGCAGAGGGATTAGATGCGCTGATACTGGCCCGCTGCTCGCCTTTGTCCCCCAAAACAAACCGGGTGCTCCGTCACCCGGCCCAGCAGCTGCTGTTTGCTAATGCGAGCCTTTGTCCTGATGGGCGCTCTGCCTCAGGGGCCACCATCCGCTCGCTTTATTGTGCGAATAAGATGCATGCAAGGCAGATGTTTGTTTTCTCTTTAAAAACATTTACCCTGCTCTGTCCAGACACCTCTCCTCCTCACACCTGGTATCTGCACAGATTTACTTCGTGTACTCTCACACAGTGTTTTTGTTTCTCAGATTATAGCACAGTCAAGCCGTTCATTTCAAGTACAGCTTTCACACATTTAGTGCCATGTTGTTTAGTTTATTTGTTTCGTTTATACGGACAGAAAGGTTGTCCTTCTGTTGCCACTCGGTTCTCTTTTCATGTGGCCATAGACGTGGTTGTCATAGTGATGGTGTTATTGCAACAGGGATTGGTTATGTGTGAAAAACAGACTGTGATATGTGAGATGGAGTCATCTTGGAGTTGATTATTTTATTTATAGGCATGTAATTGCAAATAAGTGAAATGTGAGATTTGCACTTGTGTGTATCCCTTCAACTTCTTCATGCCTGTAATCAATAATCTAAAATGAAATGTTGCAGGTCTCAGTTCACTACTCACATTTTGAGTGTGACCACCTCTAAAGTTGGCCATGTTAACGTTTAAGTCTGCAGGGATTGACTCACTTTTGGAGACTTGTTTGCTTGTGCTGTTCTTTCTTTCTGTGTTTTCTCTTGTGCACCAGGTGGCTCATTTTTATATACAGCTACCAACATAGAAGTAGTTGGCCAGCTTTGCATGTTCTGTCTCAAGCACACTTCAGATTTACATTTCTGTTCTCATTTTATGACCTTTTATTGTTGTCATTCTTCCTTCTGCTCCACCTGTTGTTTTTTTCTAACCTTTATTATTCAGACCTGTAATATATTACTTGTTCTTGGTACTCTGAGCCCGAGGGTGGTTTATTTCAATATAAAGAAGGTGGCAGATGGAAGTTTACCAACCTCGGGTTTCCCGCTGGCTCTGTCTGCGTCGGCCACTATTGGCAGTCTGAGCAACAGTTTACAGCTCCACCTTTAATGAACTTTAATGTCTTTACCTTACAGACGTTTTGAATTGTTTTAGCCTAACTGTGTACTTTTCTACTTCCTCAGTCATGGTCATGCCACATTATCCTGAATCTCTGATATTCATGCATATTTATCAAACTCACCGAGAGACAGATGGCTTGAATGGTCTCTTATAAAGTTCAGTTGGTAGATTTTTAGCCACAGAATTAATCCTGGTTTAGCTGTGTCAGTACCCTCTGTGAAAACATGAAAAACAAATTAGTATTAAAATCTATGTTCTCTCAAGTAGTTCTGGATTTGAGAGCTACCCATCAAGCCTGGTTTATTTTCAATTTTTTAGTCCCTTAAATAGATTTTTTCAAACATGTGAACTCATAACTAAATATCATATCAAACATCACTCATAAGTAAATATGAAACAAGAAGAGGAAAATTATTAATTCTGTGAATTAAGAGAAATAAAATGAAACAGAAGTTTCAAGAAAGACTGCAAAGCAGAAAAAGTATCTAGAGAAAAATACATTTTAATCAAGCTTGAATATTATTAGTTTTGGTAGTTAATTATTTGGGCAATTTCTACAGTTTCCAATGCTGGTTCTTTGTGAGTGTACCTGTCACTGCATCCAGCTGTTTGTAAAAGCTGGAAGAGGAGAAGAGAGGATGGTGAGAGGAGGGGACGGGCGGTCTGTGGAGAAGGCAGGGAGGGGAGGGGTGGTGGGTTAGCGCTTGCTAGCAGATGAGCCACCATCATGGAGTAGTCTCCTCACCAGCCTGTAAGTACCTCTCACCCTGATCTGGAGACTTCATCACGCCCCGTCCGACCTGGCGCGTGAGGCTGGAAAAGCGGACGGGTGAAAGGGTGGGGGAGCAGATTGGGTGTTTTGTTATGATAAGGAGACGAAGGTTGAGGAGCAAAGGGGGATGGGCTGAGCTTTGTTGATGCAGGCACGTAGGCAGGCAGGCAGGCAGACACACACCGAGTCTTTCAGAGCTAATTCAGTTTAGCTTGGGCTTGCCTCGTGCGGGTTTACATTCAAATAAAAGGTTGGACAGCAGATGTGTATTTTTGTGAGGGTATGCAGCGGCATGTTTTTGGTGGTGTTCTCCGCTCCTCTGTCTAGTGCAACATCATCACATATGGTACAGATGTGCAGCCCAGAGCTCACACCTGCACAGAGACACATAAAAACAAACATGCATCATCAGCTAAATATGGAGCAGGGGAACCCCTGTTCTATCTCTGCTACTGGGGCAGCAACAGCATCCAACATTCCCAGTCTGTGTCTGTATGCAAAGCAGAAAACTTGGTGGGCTCAATGCAGCTTGTTGCTGCATCAGACTCATTGTTGCATCATTGAGCTGTACTGCCTTGTATGCACAGTGGGCGCATTGATTAGTACATGACACACAGCTACACTTTTTTATTGTAGTTCTGGACGACATTACTGCTACTTTCAATGAAATCAGTGGACATAAATGACCCTGGAGAGACAAATCTAATAGACTGTTAAGGGCAACCTAGAGAAAAGCAAACAAACAGCATCCTAGCTCGCTCTGAAGATCCACTTTAACTTCACAGGAGGCTTCTTCATGTGAATAAGGAGTTTTTTCTTCCCACTGTTGCCAAGCGCCTCCTCCTAGGGGGCCGTCTGATTGTTGGGCTTTCTGTATTACAGTGTTTATTGCTATATGGATAAAAATGAATAAATTGAATTAAGTCCCATCATAATAACTTACAAAATTTGAAGTTAGACAATTGTTGAAAAATTGTGTTAATAATTAATGTATTTTTTTAACCCAATTAAAAAATAAAAAACATTACAAATGTGATTAATTAAAGAGCAAAGATCCAGATGTGAGGTATAAATCATTTAAAACATTTATTGAGGTAAGCTAAGGTTATATATTCATACATCTGCACTGACCAAGAATTGCCAAAAGATTCATGAGTGGGTGTATTGTAAGGAAATCAAAAGCATTCACAAAACCCAGAATAACCCAGAACACCAATCTATCACAGAAGTGATGTGAAACGACGTTCACAATGAAGTCTCATTGATCAGCTATACAATATTTTTTAGGCCACCTGATCCAACTTCATATCAAATGCAATAATCCAAATAACGTCTTAAAGTCCTCTAAACATTGTCCCCTCAACCTTAAAGCACAATGATAACCAGCAGTTAAGAGTGAACGGAGGAAAGAAAACTTCACCTGTAGCTTTGAGAAAGAGTTTCGAACTTGAAAATTAATAACGATACTTAAAATACTATAATAGTATAATAATCTATAACATTACTTTTATTTCACTAAAAGTTTTGGCATTCAGGTCGAAGTATAGCATAAATGGCAGAGGCTGTCGTTAGGCTCTAAAGGTGTTCCAAATGTTTCTTATTTTTGTGGCACCAAAGAAATGAAAGGCAGTGCATAATATTTTCAGCAAAAGGGAATAAGAAAAACCTTACTTACAGCAGATGAACGTCTGTATCCAACACGTACACAAAACTCCAAATGACTAATAATCCTTTAAGTGGTCAGTGATGTCAAACAGCTTAAGGTGGCAACAACCACAATGTCATTATGATTTCAGATTGTCTGCTTTTACTTGACAGCACAGTGAACACAGGAGTGATAAATAAACACTGCTCTTCACTGAGTTTTCCTTCTTGAGGTACTTGGAGCAGTTTGGTGTGTTTTTCCAGTAAGTTTTTGTTACTGAGAGACATGATCATTAAGAAACTTTCTCTGTCACACAGTTTGTGTGCTGAGTTTATTTTTTCAACTACAAAAATATCTTAACAAAAACTTGTTGGATAGTTGTCTTCATGTCATTCCCCAGTTTTTGTAACCCGCTGATGTCACTAAAAGTCATGTTGTTGTTTTTTTAATTTGGCGTTGAGCCGGTGTATCGAACAAATTCCAGGACCTTTGAGGACATTAGGTGCCCCATCCTTGCTATGGCTAAGATAGAAGCTGCAAAAACATATTTGTGTTAAGAGCAGTGACAGATCTATAATTAACAGACCACACTCTGGATGTGTGTAGAGTTCCATCCGAGCCTGCAATTTAGTGAATATTAAGATGTGGAATTTTTTACTTCTGGTCACATGACGTTGCTGAGTCACCTCTCTCCTCTCTGCGTGTGTTGTGGAATGAACCGATTTAGGTCACTGACCTGAGAGCTGTGCTGGAATGCAGCCGCTCTCTCAGACAACACGCAGCTCTCAGTCAGATGTAGGTCAGCTTGCAGCGTGGCTTATAATGGCTCCCGTTGTGTCATTTGTTGGAACAACAGCAGCGCTTCCCACACAAAGTTAAAACCTGCCACAGTGCTAATGTGTGACATAGGGCTGAACGTAGCATTCACAGTGGCAGGTTGATGGGTGTTTGCTCAGCATCCTTAGTGTCCTAATTCAGTTTTTTGTCTCCTCAAATTGCATGATGAAAACAAAACCTTGTGTTACACACTTGAGACAAACAGGAAAACAAATGCATGCATTATTTAAAGAGCTGGTGGATGTAAGACTTGCAGATTTTGACTTCAGATGCCTGAAGGTTTTGGAAATTGGTGCACAGGCTGCTGCTTACTAAAGCTGTTTACATGTATTATGTTCCTTTAAGCTATTTAACATACCTGTAGCTTTAGGCAGAGAGCCACAAATGGGGCACAGAAGTCAGAAACTGACTGGGGGAATTTTTTTTGAAGGTTTTTTACCCTTTCTGGTGATCTGTGACAAGCTAAACTCCAGTGACAACTGTTCTAATGTGATGCATCTTTCCTCGACAGGGTGAGGAAGCTGAAAGAGACGCTGGTGACGGTGCAGCAGCTTGATAAGAACATGAGCAACCTGCGGACGTGGCTGTCCCGTATTGAGACAGAGCTAGCCAAGCCGGTGGTCTACAGCACCTGCCACAGTGATGAGATTCAGAGGAAACTAGCTGAACAGCAGGTGGGCAAAGATGGAAGGACTTGTGTGAGATGCATTAACTTATGAAAGTGTGTATTTTTAAAGATTCAGTCAAAACCTACAAAGTCCTGCAAGACCAGGAAATTAAAGATCTAAAATTTCATTTCAAGATCTACATGAAGTACCTCTTAATAACTAATATAACCTCTAAGAAGAAGAGAACAGTTGGCACAATGCTGTGTGACAACTGGAGTGATTATTTCTTTGATTGTTTGGTATTTAAAGCCAATCGCCTCCCACAGCCATGTGAAAAAGGAAGATCTCATGAAAGGTGAGCAAATCACCTTTCATGGTTTCTTTGTGGAAGAAAAACGAGAGCTCTCTGTACAAATCTACTGAACTCGGACATCTTCAAGGTAAAAAAAGGAAAAAGGGGCACTTAAAGTGCTATTTTAGAAATGCACGAGGTAGAATTAGGACTCCATTGTGAGGGGAGACATTGCTTCTGGTTTTAAACCCTTTATGTTATGGCCACCCTGTGGTGGTCCAAAGCATACTAACATAAGAGTGAATAATGTGCGCTGCAAAGTAAAATCTCAGCAAGGCTCTGCTAAGAGAGGAGTTTGTGAAGGAGACAGCTGTCACGCTGGGCTGAGAGATGGTAAATGTGCTGAGAGGCAGAGCTCATGAGGAGGTCCAAAAAAAGGTAAATGGACTTTAGCCTGTTACTCCATTTGTCATCTGCCATATAGCAGTACTTTGGGAAATGGCTAAAAGTTCCAGGTCTTAGAGCAAAGATGGGTGGAAGGGTTCAGAGGGAGAAATATTGTTTTTATGTCTTGGGTAGAGTTGCCTGTTTGCCTCTCGGGTTTTGGAAAAATCTCATATAGATATGCACGTTTGATAGTACGGATGAGATCAGGTGACAGTGGTTGTTGGACCTGTGGTTCATTTTGCATTTTTTATCACTGGATTAAACATTTAAATGCACACGTATATAGCATTAAATGTGACAAATGGGCACATTCCCTTTAAACCCACAATGTGTTTATTCTTGTTTTAAAAAAGGGTTAGGGTACGTTGGTCAAAATATGTGAATTTGCTAAAGTCAGACCACATTATCAACAAGCACAGTACTGCTTTAAAAGAACAGAATAACTCCCAGACCTACCTTGATTAAATGCATGAATAGAATACAACCTAGTGTTTATTTATTTATAGTGTTTATTTTGTAAAAGAGTAAACACCAACCCTGCAGCACTTTTTGGCAGGGCTTTTTTAAATTGTTCATTCTGTATTCTGTCATGTATGCAATTTTTGGTTACTGTGAAGGTATGTAGGTACACGCGTTAAACAAATGCAAACAGAGAACGTAACATTGCATTTGAAACATTTTGAAAGTTTTTTACAAAAACCTTTAGATGTTAACAAGGGTCCCACCCCACCCATTAAGCAGGAGGTACATATACACACACACACACGCACGCATATATATTATTGTTTCCATTTTATATAACTTCAACTCTTTCAGCTTTACCACATTATTTTAGAAATAAGTACTAAAACTCAGTGATCAGCCTTTCCCTTAAGAGCTGGGCCCCACAAACTGGTTGACATGAGCCACTTTTTCTGTGAGAAACTCAACATTTTCTGAACTTTTGAAAGTGCTCTACTCTGCCTCAAGCATGTCAGCCTGAGTGCTCCTTACTTTTTTGGGGTCTAAAATGTGACTGACTGCTACGAAGTAACTGAACTTGTCAGGACTGCTAGTAACCCAAGAGTTTGGAGAATTTTCTTTCTTTTTTTATGTCTTTTTTTATGATGGATTTGGGGGTCAAAGCAAGCTCGGATGTGTTCATTTGACAGTGAAAGGGGTTCAATTGCACTAATTTCTTAAATCACTGAATATCTCTAGCTAATGATTTTTCTCCACTCAGAATTTTACAGATCTGTGCAGTTCAGGGGAAAAGATACACTTAGAATCTGCAAAACAAATTGGACTCCAGCTTTCTGTCTAAATCTGGACAGGGACGTGTCTGAAGAAATAGAGCTCATATCTGATGAAAGAAATGGTGGCAGTTGTAAAGGAGTGAAATGGAGACAGATGACAGGCAAAATGAAAGGAGACGAATTCGAATCGGCGTGGCGATGTGCAGAGCCTTAAAGAAATTGGACTTCTCCTGTTCCTCAGAAAAAGGCTGCAGGTCTCTCCATTAGCAGATGAGGGATGGCTGAAATGACTCCTGTGTGGATAGGCACTTTAAGCTTTCACTGGTCACCATGGCAACCTAGAGAGTGGTAACTTTGAACAAACAAGAGGCATAAAAAGTGGTGTCCAGCCCCAGTGAGGGAGCTCTCGCTGTCTCTCTCTCATGCTTACATACTCACACACACACACTCACACACACACACACACACACACACACACACACACACACACACACACACACACTCACGCACACACACACACACACAAACTCTGGGAAAAGGCAAAAATGAGGAAAAAACTAAGAACATAACACCAAGGGCCAAAACGAACAGCACCCAGGAATCATGCTGTGCTGTGTCTACAGATTGCAGGCCTCAAAACAAACCAGAAAAATACAGAGTTTGGGTTTTACTTTGTGATTTCTAGAAGAGGAGAAAGTTAAAGAAAAAGTTTTTTTGTCTTTTGTTTTTTCTGTGCCGGTTGGCATGCAGGATCTGCAACGGGACATCGAGCAGCACACAGAGAGCGTGGCCTCGGTGCTGACGCTGTGCGACGTCCTGCTCCACGATGCCGATGCCTGCGGCAGTGACTCGGAGAACGACTCGATCCAGCAGACCACCCTCAGCCTGGACCGCCGCTGGAGAAACATCTGTGCCATGTCCATGGAGAGGAGGATGAGGTGAGCAGCCAGGAAGGGTTGAAGATTGTGTACTGATTCTTTAGTTTACAGTGGTTGGGGGGGTCTTACACCTTCCAGAGCTCGGGCTACTGTGATTAGAAGTTAACATGTGCCTTTTCTGCCCTCAGAATTGAGGAAACGTGGCGTCTCTGGTGTAAGTTCCTCGATGACTACTCTCGCTTTGAACACTGGCTGAAGACGGCAGAACTGACAGCAGCCAGCCCCGACTCCGCCGACGTCCTCTACACCAGCGCCAAGGAGGAACTCAAGAAGTTTGAGGTCAGCAGATTATTTTGCTCTCTGTTTGGGTAGACCTAAATAATTGGGATTTCTGTGCATTCTGATATTAGCACTACAGGAAAAGCCAGGGGTATGTTAAAATGTAAAAAGGTCAGCTCATTCATTAAAAAAAGGAAAGGAAATTAAAAACTCCCTTTTGAAAAGAAGAAGCCGGTAGCACCAGGCAGCCACTTGCTGTGATGGGTGAGGGGTGAGGGAGACAGGACAGCATGAATGTCTGGTCCAGAGGGAAAAAGGTTCAGCAGCTGTTAAATAGCTGTTTTCAATTTTTGTTTTTCTTTCTAATTTTATATTTCCCTTGAATCAGCAGACACCAAAGACGCATCAAACACAGTTTTAAGTGCTCAGGTGTCCTGTTGCGCTGTGACTCACTGGTGACCTTTGGTGCGCTGGTCTAGATTAGAAGCACAGATTAGTCTGGTAATCTGGAATTTGCTGAAATGCCTTCATTTCTACAGCAACAGGGAACCAGTGTATATAGTGGTGTTTAAAAAATACCAGTGACCTACATTATGTATCCTGGCTGTCAGTGACATATTATGGACGCTGTGGAGTGTCATTATTAAAGATGGAAATCAGCTGTGGGTTGTATTTATAAAGAAAAGGTTATTTCACACAGTCTTATAACCAGTGCTCACATTTCTGTTGTGGAATCAACAAAATTTGCTTTAACAACTTTCTGTAAGTGACTAGTTGTTCTTTGTTTTCTGGGGATTTTTTCTTAACGTAATCTTCAACATGGCTATGTTAACAGATACATCAAAGCATGTGCACTCTATTAAAGCACGCGCTCCAGCTTGAAGTGTTCTTCTCATTGACACTCATGTGTGACTTTCAGGCGTTCCAGCGGCAGGTTCATGAGCGCCTGACTCAGCTGGAGCTGGTCAACAAACAGTACCGCCGTCTGGCCCGAGAGAACCGCACTGACGCCGCCAGCAAACTTAAGGTCATGGTCCACGAGGGGAACCAGCGGTGGGACAGCCTGCAGAGGAGGGTCGCTGCCGTGCTCCGCAGACTGAAGGTGAGAAAAGAGGTCGGAGGTCAGGACTGGCTGAAGGTACCTTAGGAAAGCTACTCTGTTAGAAGCAAGAGTGACTGTAAAATTAAAAAAATAAATAGATATACATACATATATATATTTATATATAAACAGAAATCAAACATTGTTGTGTTTCAGGCATTATCAGATGATCTGTGTAGTATCTCCCTGCTCCACGCTAAGCTGTCAGGATTTAGGTCACCTCTCAGACGGTGACAGGGCACATGGCATCATGTTGGCAGGGAGGCGTTTTCCTCGTGCCATGTGCTTCTGAACAGATGGAGATGTTTTTGTTGCTTGATGGAGATGCCTTGTAATCAAAGAATTCCGCTGCTTGGTGCCAATTGCCAATAAGGCACGTGCAGCGGCAAGAGCTCTCACAAAATCAGATTTTCTGCGACATTATGGGCTACATTAATGGGAAATGATTAATACAAAAAACACAAGTGTAGAGAGTCTGTAACCATAACTGTGCAGATGGGTTCTGTATCACCAGTTTCCATCACAGTAGTTGTTACTAAGGTTGGGCGATATGTACAGTTTTTCAAACCGACAATCGTTAGTCCAGTAAATAACGATATATTTGCACAGGTGACTTTTTGATGGGCGGAGCAATGTAATCATGCATGGACTGAGTTGCGCATTTAGAAGGAGGGAATATTTTACCTTCTTTTCTTGTTTGTTTCAGTATTAATATAGCTCTTTTTTGCATCATTCATTCATTTGTTTGAGATTCGCCAAATCACACAAAAGACTTCATGTCTGAGATTGTTTTTTAATGTTCGCTGGAAGAGACATTTTGATTTTTAATTTACTTTTTGTATAATTTTGTATTTGTTGTTTGGTTGAGTGTGTAAGTCAGATAAACACTGGAACAGCCTGTAAACACGGTTATAGTGGAAAAAAGAAGCCAGTTTCCCTTTCATTTCCTCCCCATCTCCCCACATAGGCTACTGCCTTTCTGTCTTTCTGTTAAGAGTAATTGAATTGAGTAATTGAATCACTGCATTTGGGCGCACTCTGAGGAGGGTGCGTTAGTTCGCAGATAGAAGAGGGTACCGTAAAAAAGGCTCTATTATTTTTTCTGTTGACTGCTTCTCTTAGCTTCAACATTATTAACAAACTTACTCATGGGCAAATAAATAAATAAATAAATCGCTCTTTTAAAAACGATTGGTGAAAGGCTCAGCCTATCAACAATCGCCCAACCTTATGTGACACTACACTTACACAGCAAGTTGATATCTGGATCACATAAGCCGGCAATATTTGTAGCACACAGTTTATGGCATCAAAGGAATATACTAAAAGTAATATTTCTGTCCTATTCAGTATTTTACGTCTCAAAGAGAAGACTTTGAGGGAACTCGTGAGGGGATCCTTGTTTGGCTGACTGAAATGGACCTTCAGCTCACCAATGTAGAGCACTTCTCAGAGAGCGATATCGAAGAGAAAATGAGAGAGCTAAACGTGAGTATTTCCCTACTGATGTTGCGCTGTAACATTATCCTGTTTACATATTGATGGACTGGCTGGGTCTCTCACTGGCTGAAATATTTTCATACCGTCGTGTCATTTACCTCTGCAGGGTTTTCAGCAGGAGATTACCCTGAACACCAACAAAATCGATGCCCTGATCGTATTTGGGGAGAACCTGATCCAGAAGAGTGCTCCTCTGGACGCTGTGCTTATTGAGGATGAGCTGGAGGAGCTCCACTCCTACTGCCAGGAGGTGTTTGGCAGAGTGGCTCGCTTCCATCACCGCCTAGTCAATAGACGTCCGGTTAGTAGTATAAATGACTCAGAAAAAATAAAAAGCTGGAGTTTTCTCAGACTGGCTGCACCTGTAAACTGCTGCTCTGAGAATGAATGGAATAAAAGCATTTGTTTTTGTTTCGTTTTTTTTAATCTGAGGACATGCTTGATTTTTTAAATATGTGTCTACCTCACAGACATTAACTTCAAGAGACATTTGTCATCTTATTTATCAGGGTTTTTTTTTTCCAACCTGCAGGTTCTGGAGGAGGAGGAGAGGGAGATGTCAGACCGAGACACAGACCGAGACGATTCACCCGATTTGACCCCGTCCTGGATGGCGGAGAGGAGAAGGAAGGAGGTGGATATAGCAGTGGGAGGAGTTTCAGGTGGACCACAGGTGATGTGCCACCTCCTGGTACCCCCTATAGAGCGATCAGGAAGAGAGACCCCCCTCAGTGTGGATTCCATCCCCCTAGAGTGGGATCACACAGTCGACGTGGGGGGGTCATCATCCCATGAGGACGACGAGGATGCCACCTTCTTCAGCGCTCTGTCAGGTTAGCTTCGTGTCAGGACTTTAGGCTCATGGGTTAAGTTATGTTATATAGCATTCTGTATTAATTCTTCAGATGAAAAAAGCTGAAAAAAAGACGTTTTTGATATTCCTGTAACACCTTTAACACCTTTGCAGATCTCCATATCCTCAGCTGTGAGACTTTAACCTCCACTGTTTCTTACAGACATGAAGGTCACAGAGAATTCAGAGTCGTTTTTTAAAGTGACTGCCAGTGCAGTGAAAGCAGCCTCGGGTAGGCGCTCTGCCTCCTGCATGTGTCTGCTTTGCTATGCATTTTTTTTCAACTAGCATCCTGCTTTCACCTTTTTTAATCTTTTCTCTTATTTCACCCCATTTCCACCATGAGTCACAAATGTGGCTGCGCACGGCCGCAAATTATCATTCACTTTGAAATGTTTGGTTTAGTTTGGTTAGCGATTGAAGATCATGAGACCTGCATGATACTGCAAGTCGGTTGTGTGTGTTTCTTCAATCCATTTGTGGTTTATTCATTTGGTTTATGCACGGTGAACCTTTTCATGCATGTGTCGGAGGGCTGGTGAAAGGAGCTGTCTTTCCATCATTATTCTTGTCACTGAAGTTTTTATTTTAAATTTAACAGTCACTGTTTTCTCCTCTCGGTCTCCTCAGTGACGTCAGTGACTGACATGCCGAGCTGGCATCTGCCTGGCTCCCCGGAGAGGAAACAGCTTCCTCGAGATATCATCCAAGCCCTGAGCTCTTTCCCTACACATACAACCGGCACTCCCTTCAATCAGCAGGGCTATGTACGTACAAACACACAATACTTATTGGGTCCAACGTCAGGTCCAAAATAAACACAATAGAAATGGTACACTATGATAGATTTTTGAAGACTTTTTATCATTCTTTCATATTTCTAAGAATAAAACACATAGGCATAAGAATGCAGAGTGCTTCCTTTTTTCTTTTTTTTTAACCAGTGTAATGACTCAAACTGATTGTGTGTGTATCTGTGTGTTCAGGCGAAGCTAATGTCAGAGTGCAGTGGCAGCATCGACAGCGTGAAGAGGGTCAAACTCATGCTGAACGATGAGGAGGAGCTGGAGGATGCAGGCCTGACCAGCAGCACGGCCAGCAAGCATACCAGCACGGGTACGCAGACAGAGATAACCGCAGGTGCGAGAGGTCTCACTCTGTTTGAAACATGTAACAGTAGGGATCATGCTGGAGGTCCTGAAGGCAAGTCGGAAAACACATTTTCAGAAAATCCACACACTAAAATACAGCACAAAAATTTACTAACATGGACTCAAACTCCAAATGTACCTTTGTTGATAATGGAGCAAGGAAATAGACCAGAGGCTGCCAAAGCTCTTGGGTCTGGCAGATCCACCTGAGACGTCTTTGAAAAAAAGCGGACATAAAAGGGGGATGGATAGTGGAGTACAGAAATTTTGAACAGATCCGTGTGTGTGGCAAGTAGCATTTATACACATACTCATCCCTCTTCCTTGTTTCCTCAGGTGTTATCGAGCGCTGGGAGCTGCTACAAGCACATAAAAACGCAGCGGACATCAAGCAGAACCTGGAACAGTGGCAGAAGCTTAACTCTGACCTGTCTGATGTCACTTCCTGGCTTGGCAGGGTCCTGCCAGAGCTGGAGAGGCTGAAGAGAATAGCACCGTCCACCAGCATCCGAGACATCGAGGTCAACATCAGGAAATTCAAGGTAACAACCAATCTGAGAGCAGGAGGACGTTCGCGGAAGTAAAATAGGCAAATAAAAAAGTGAAACCTTGGGATATTTTCCTAGGATGGGCATAACTGAAGTGTATACGCTGCTCAAAAAACATGAAAGGAACATTTAGAAAACAATCATGTTGGATGGCTGCATATATGGACTGACTAATGTGATAGGAACAAAAGGACGCCACATCATTTGATGGGGCCGAAAATTATAAACCTACAGAGGGGTTAATTCAAACGGACCGTGAAAATCAAAATGAAAAAATTACAAAGCACGCTAGTCCATTCTGCAGAAATTTCATTGCAGCAACTCAGAAATGCTACTCAACACTTTGCTTGGCCCCCATGTGCTTTTATGCATGCCTCATGGACGGTGTCCTGGGGGATTTCCTCCCAAATCTGGACACTCTGAGGTGTAACCTGGCAGCATTGGCTGAACCAAAACATAATGTCCAGGAGGTATTCTATTAAATTTAGGTGAGCGTCGAGGCCAGTCAGTGGTATAAATTACTTCATGCTCCAACTCCAAGGCTGGGGGAACCAAGGACTCACTGCACCAGTGTAGAGTCTGACATGGTGTTCATCCCAATACCTGGGAATCAAGGTGCTGTTGCCTGTTACAGGCAGCGTAATTTTCTTCTTGACTTCTTCAGACCATGTCACATGTGCTCAGGGTGGATCTGCTCTTGTGCGGTGCTGCTCATCTGTGAAAAGCACAGGGTGGGTTGCCAATTTTGGTATTCTATGGCAAATGCTGATGATTAGCTGATGGATTAAGGGCCTTCTATGGCTCTGTCCAGCTCTCCTAGTCTCCTGCCTGTCTCCTGGAAGCTCTTCCATACTCTTGAGACTGTGATGGGAGATACAGCAAACCTTCTGGCAATGTCACGTATTGATGTGCCGTCATAGAGGAGTTGGACTACCTGTGTAACCTCTGTAAGGTCCAGGTATCTCCTGATGCTAACAGCAATGACACTCACCTTAGCCAAATTCAAAACTACTGAAAAAACAGTCCGAAAAGATCAGAGTGCACCTTTTTTAAATTTCATTAACACCAAAGTAGCTGAAACTGATTAACAACCTCCTCTGCTACTTAACTGCCCAGATCATATCCCAAAAGTTTAACTGACTTGCTGCTGATTAGATTGAGTAGACTATATACTTCAGATCAAACCACATCTAAAGTGACATTGTTTCTCCTCCTGCTCTCCTCTTCCTTATTAAAAAAATAAATAAATAAATTAGGTAATATTTGATTTTTCCTGTGCTAACTTCAATTTTATTGGATTATAAGCTAATATTATTGAATATATAACATGTTAAAGATTTATGTTTTTTCATGATGAACTTATTGTCAATTATCTTTTAAAGAAGTGTTAATTTATTCAGCGTGGATAAAGACAAGATTAGAGGAAAAATCTTATAGATGTGTTAACAAAAAGAGCTGTTTTTGGTGAGAAATTAGGATTCCAGCAGTTGCATGGTGAGAGCTCTGCTCTTTGTTTTGTTTTTTTTCCTGATTTAGATGTTAAAAAAAATCTTCCATTTTAAATGACATTGACAAGACTGGAAATAACGTGTGAAGACTGAAAGCAGATGAGTTGTCATGTCATTTGTCCTACTGAAGAGAATGGGCTGGAGGATGTTCATTTATTTTGTATCATTTAACTCCAATTTTAGCAGGATTATATCAAATAAAACTGCATGCAGCCTTTCCTTGTGCTCACTCCATCCAACTTTACTTTTTCTTCTGATTAACAACCGTTTGGGGAAATACAAGTCACAATGCAGAATAATCAAAGTCAAATGAAAGGAATGTCAGCACAGTAGATTTTGGAACACTTCATCTGTCGTTTGTCTAAAATTAATGTTTTGGGGGGGTTTCTGCTAAGGAGATGCAGAAGATTTTCAACAGCTACAAGTGTCTGATGATCTCCATCAACCTGAGCAGCCGTCACTTCCTGCGCGACGACAGCACCGAGCTGCACGAGCAGCAGGAGGCCCTGGACTCAGCCAATCACAGCTGGACTCAGGCCTGCAGCGGCCTGGAGAGCTGGGAGAGGAGCCTGCACTCTGCTGTCATGCAGTGTCAGGTCAGACATGGAGACACCTCCTGAACGTTTACCCCATAGAGTTCAAAATAGTAGGAGTGATTCACAAAATGTGATTTGACCTGAATTGCTCTCCTGTTATTCAGGAATTTCACGAGACGCTACACTCGCTGCTGCTGTGGCTCGCTCAGGCTGAGGACAAACTCCGCACAGTGAACGTCAACGACCGCTCGCACTCTGCACTCCTGCAGCACAGAGACACGCTCACAGTGAGACAAACTATAGTCTTTTTAGTCTTGCCTTATTTTTGCACTAACATCATGTTGACTCTAATAGTCTGGATCTGACAAATATTCACTAAAATTTGTAGATATGGTTGCTGCAATTTCATAGTTGTTTTATACAGGAGACACCTATTCACCTACTCACACGCTGTCAAAACATGACATTCTTCCTGATTGGCATAATAGGTTAAATATACTTGAATGTTTTATGGAAAGCTGCAGTGATTGGTGTAAGTAACACAGAGCCTGTGGAGTCTCAGCTGATGTCTTAATACTGCCCTCTCTGTCGCCACCTGCTGCAGGCTCTGCAGGAGGAGCTGCGTGGCCGGCAACGGCGGGTTTCATCACTGCAGGCAATCTCCTCCCAACTTCTCCTGGAGGCCACTGGAGAGGACAGTGTAGAGGCCAAAGAGAAGGTCCACGTCATCAGCAACAAGCTGCATCTCCTGCTACGGCAGGTGGCTGCAGACCTGCGTACACTGCAGGGAACACTGGTAGGTCCATCTTCCTCTCAAAATCTCTGTCATGATATAAAGCAGCGGTGTCAAATAAAAGTCCTAAAGACCAGAAATGGCCTGGCAAAGAATCCAATTGGACCCACAGACACATGAAGGACTGCAGAGAGTTTGACATTTTACCTGTATTGTCATAAATTTCACTACTTTTCCTTTTCCTATTGGTTAAACCTCCCATTACCATAGAAACAAGGACAATGAAAGATTTTCTTTCACTTGTCCAGCTGTATGTGGCCCACAATGTAACTTGATATAGAGCTATAGTTTATGTGGCTGTGCAAAAACCATAAAAAAAAAATCTGTTTTTCTGTTTGTGAACATTGTTAAATGTTAAAAGTCAAATACAGTTAGGCCCATAAATATTTGGACAGAGACAAGCTTTTTGTAATATTGGCGCTGTACAATAATTAAATTTGATGCAGTTTTAAATGAAACAACTCAACAACAAAGTCTGAAGTGCAAACTTTCAGCTTTAATTCGGTGGGTTGAACAAAAAGATTAAAATGTGAGGAACTAAAGCATTTTTAACACAATCCCTTCATTTCAGCGGTTTAAAAGTAATCTGACAAATGAAATGCCTGAAAATAAATGTCCATATCTAATACTTAGTTGAAAACCCTTTGCTGGCTGTAAATAAAACTATGATCCGAAGGTGCACCTGCAGATTTTTCTGCCTTCTAGCTCATTGTTGCAGCTTTTAAACTCAGCTATGAGGATAGCACTTTATGGGTCTGCAGCTTCTAAATGATCCCTTCCAAGATGTTTCCCAGAAAAAGACTGTAATTTAGAACGATTCATGCAGGAAAAAGAGCCGGTGTTGAGTTGATCCACTTCCATTAAATTATTTTTGAGTGTAATTCAGATCATATTTTGGTGCACAGCAGTCCAGCTGTAGAGTGGGAATTTCTGGCATGTACTTGCAAGGAGCAAGGGAGAAAACAAACCACCATTCAAGGGTCAATCATTCAAATATATATAAGTCATTTATGTATTATTGGGTCTACCTTACAATATAAAGCGCCTGAGGTGACTGTTGTTGTGATTTGGCGAAATTGAATTGAAAAGTGCATGCTCTAATAGCAGTGCCTTTAAACGTGAGTTTTGCCCTCACTGAACTCTGCACTCACATCTGTTCAAACACAAATCTGGGGGAAATGCAAAAATGTGCAGCCGTTTGCTGCTCAACATTTCTCAAAGCCGATCATCTGTCAATGCTCTGAACTCGTGACTTAGAGCTGGTTTGATGAGTCTTGTCTCAATGTCTCAGGAAACCTGCTCCACCAGTTCTGAAGTAGAAAGCATTGGTCTGGGAAAGCTCAGCTCACTGCTTCTGCAACAGGTACACCTTGGTGTTTTACCTTTAATTTAGACTGTTCAGAAGCTGCATTAAAATAGAGTAAAATTGAACATGTATCTCAGAACATGATCATTTTAGCAGTGTGATATGTTAAATGCTCAGTAAATAAATAAGTAAAATTCATCCACTGAACATTCACCATATTAATAACTGTATTTTTCACTGCATACTCTCCACATTTGAACCAGTCTAGAGTACATTTGGTACACAGGAACATTTTGGTAATTTGGCCAGCAGGGGTGCCACGGACACAGCCACACACAGAGTTACTTTTTTTCTATTTTTAATCTGTTCTGAAAATGTTACTTGTAACACAAAATGTGTTACTGTGTTTAATAAGCTTGACATGCTTTTTATACATGTTAGGTTTAACATTCTTATTAATGCAAAATATCAAAATAGTAAATTTACTCAAGTGTTTAGACTGAGCAATTTTTAGCTACACTGATAACATGCACACATTCACCTGGCATGCTGGTAGTGTGGATGTTTGATTTCATCTCAAAGTACATTTGAGGCAAAAGTCTTTGTGATGTGTTACACATTAAGTCCAAATTTCCCAGTTCCCAATTAGAATTTTCACCTGGGTTTCCCCTCAACTCGGACTTCCAGCTCGGAAAGTCAGAACAGCCCAACAAACCCTGACTTTACAATGAGAGTAAACAGTAGTAAAACTGTAAAACTTGTAAACTGCACAGTCACTGTTGTGTATTTGTGACTCATTAGACACGCTGGTCACAATAAACAAAAACAAGTATTGCTCTGTTTTGCTTGTGATTAATGTTAACTTGCTAACAAGCAAAGAAAATCCTGATTTTCCTCGAGGGCGGAATATCTTTTGGAGGAATGGCATATTTCCCTCCAGCAGAATTCCAGAAACTTGTACTGACAAGCATTTATTAGATATCGTTCTCCTCCACAGCGTGTCTATTGTCCTGTCTTTCTTCCCTCACTCCAAACCGCTCGGGGCAGATGGCCCCGCCCCTGCCTGAGCCTGGCTCTGCCAGAGCTTTCTTCCTGTTAAAAGGGAGTTTTTCCTTCCTACTTTCTTGGTCATAGGGGTCATCTGATTGTAGGGTCTTACCCTACAATCACAGATACCTTGTGGCATTTCTTGTTGGGGTTTGGCACCATAAAAATAAATTAAATTGATCTCGGGAGTGGCGTTACTCCTTACCAATACTATTTAAATGCCAGTTGGACTCCACAGTGCTGGGCAGTGAGCAAAGAGCACAGAGCCTACTGAAGGTCATTTGTTGTATGTTCAGGATCACTCCTGAACTTACAACTTCCAGGGAACACAATATTCAAACTGGAACCTGTTTTTTTTTTTTTTTAACATTTATATGAGACCATAATACATTTAATCCTCTGAAACAGACTTATTGGGGGGAAAGTCAAAAATTGCTATCTGGGTTTTTTGGAGGGTTTTTTTCTAAACATATTCTGATTGCCTAGCTTTTAGGTTTAGTTAGGGTTGGGGTCTTCACCAAAGATGTCTTGGAGTTTTAAAGCAGGGGTGTCAAACATACGCCCCGTGGGATAATTTCATATGTCAGTTATCAGTGGCCCATCGGTATTTAGGACAGCAGCACTAGTGGTACATGCCAGGTACACAGACAGACTGGGAGCCCGATTTAAATGCAAGTGAGTCGGAAAAACACAAAGAAAGGAGTGAAAACATAAACTGAGCAGCATCTGGCTGCATTTCAATGATATGGGAGTCTACAAAGCAGAGTGCAGAATTTATAATAACTAAACTAGGAGCTGGATAAAGTCAGACCCGTTTTAATTTTCAGCAATTTTCGGTTGTGCAGGACAAAAGGTTTCAAACTTGTCCTTGTTTCCCCAGTGGTAGTAAATCTGTAAAAAAAAAAAAAGCTGCCTAGAAAAAGACTAAAGTTACAGTTCAGTACTGTATATTACATAAAAAAGACTATATATAAAGTGTCCTTGAAAAGCAGAGATGCTGAAATGTGTGCTTGTAACACAGAGCCATGGATCAGTGTCTAAATGAGTCTCTCAGATCTGAATGTGCGCTTGAAGCCGTTTAGAATAACTAGTTTTATGTGCTGCTCACCACAACAAACACAAGCATAAATTTTGAACTTTTTACTGCATTTTCATAAGTTTTACAGCTGTTCCTATTGATAAAAACCTCCCTTATGGCCATTCATACTACACAAAGTAATTAAGCAATAAACAATTAACGTGTTGACCCCCAGTGCCCCCCATACCAGAGGCAAGAAGGAGAAGATCTGGTTTAATGGGATGTACTGTGAGATCTGTTATTTAAATGTAGACATGTGTGGTATCGACAGAAACGTCACAATCTCAGCTAAAAGCTCACAAAACCATTTCAACAACCACTGAACCAAACACAAAGCGGCAATTGTTTAGCCCGTGGCACATACACGAACATGCTGTTGGGTGCTGAAAGCCGACATCTCTCAGATTCCAAAACTCCCTGACTCAAAAGATGTTTGGAAAAAATTGTCATGAATTTTGTCTTACCTTCACTGTTTTGCTTCCACCGCGATAAAGTCACACTTCCTGCACAGATATCTCTCCCAGTGTGCTTCGAGACCAGTTTCCTATGAAAAATCTCTATTTTCTGCAAAAATTCTGCAAAATTCACTTTCTTATTACACACCATTCTACCATTGTGTAGTGTTGTCAGCCGCTGTCCAAGTGATAAACACATGTGCTTTTTTTCTTTGATTCAGGAGGAGGCTGGTCTGCAGGCAGCTCCGGTCAGACAATCAGCAACCAAAAGGTACCTTTTTATTTAATTAGAGTCAGAGTTAAATGAACCTTAAATCAGTCTCTATTCTAAAAAAAAAATAAATTAAAAACTACAATCTTAGATCTCAAAGTGCAAAACGGCTGTTTACATTGCGGATTTGAGAATACAAAAATAAAGATGTTGTTCTTGACTTTTGTTCTGTTTGGTGAACAACATAAACATCTCTTTACCCTCTCAACATTTATCCACTTGCAGGGAGGAGAGACAGGACTCTTCCCCACAGCGACCCCTCTTCTACCGGGTTCTGCGAGCTGCTTTCCCCTTGCACCTGCTCTTCTTCATGCTCCTGGTTCTGGCCTGCCTGGTGCCTCTCTCTGAAGAGAACTACAGCTGTACACTGACCAACAACTTTGCCCGATCTTTCTACCCCATGCTGCACTACACCAACGGCCCCCCACCCACATGATCACTGCCACACTTTGTGTCCATGTTCTCCTTATAAAGGGATAGTAGAAAAAAAACAAAAAACAGCCATATATTGCAGGTAAAAATCCCAAATAGACACCGTTAACAATGTGACGGGTCATGTACCTGCTCCCTCCCATACAAAAATGAAGCACAGTTCTTCATGTCTGAAGGAATCATGTGTTCTTCACTCTAAACTTTATTGCTGTACTAAATTATTTATTTATTTATGCTCCTTAACAAGAAGCCATATTACTGCTGTGTTTAAGTTGTGATTTTTAGATTGTAGATTTGCCAGCTGATTTCCCCGCTGAAACAATTTCACACTTTTCAGATTCAGACGGTGCAAAAGGAAAAAAGGCTCCACGATTTATTTTGATATCTTCTATTTTGTATAGTGCGGTATGAGGGATTTGAGGGCGGTTATTACCAAAGCAACTGAAGAAATGTGAGGAGTACACCAGCCATTTTCTACCACTGCAGCTATTTGTACCGATTTTGTTTGTTTAGGGGGTTTCTTTAGGTTCGGGGGCACTTGTTAAAAGCACATTTTGTACAGAAAGGAAAAGACACGTGTTCTTTTTCTTATTTGGGTTTTGAAATATTTAAAATAGGAATTGTAAGAGTTTTTTTCTTGTAAATAATGGCAGGGACTCCTTAGCAGACATGCCTTTGTGTATCCAACAGAACAACCATTCTTTTAACTCATAATGTTCTTTTAATGTTATAAATGAATCTTGTATATAATGGAAAACTACTGAGAAAAAAAGGGTAAATTGTTGCTTTCAACTGTGCTATTTAGCTGGGTTGTAATTTAAAAACTCTTAAGTTGATATATTGAAAATTTGATAAACAAACTTTTAAGAGTCAGTGTGATGAATATTTTCCTATGATATACGTGTGATATTTTAGCCGATCACTCAACCTAAGAGTCACCTTGATGCAGCTGTGGTTGCTTTTTCCAGACAAAGTTGCACATTAACCAGCTAGCAGCTAACTTTGTTCACCTGCAGTTTGGCACTTTTTGCCTAAAAGAACGAGCTGTAGGTTCACAGGTAGTTGGTGGGCTAGCCAGCAATGCATATATACTTAATTCATCCTCTCAGGTGTCCCGTAGCTCAGACAGATAATTAAAATTGTTATACTAAACAATATAAATGAATATAAAAATCTAACAGCTGTAGGAACAAATTCTCTTCCAAAGGTAACTGCCATTTTTACTTCTAAAATATTAGGGAGCGGGTAAATATTATTGTCAAATTTGCTCATGACACTTTCCTCACAAAGTCGATGTGCAGCTTTACAACAACAACAGCCCCCAAAGGCTAAAAACACAATTCATCTACAGACCTGGTAGTTGACTGTGGTTTTGGCCCTATATGTGACTTTTTGTTTTATGTAACCTCACCCATGTATTATGAAAGGGAATTTTATATTTATTTTGAGCTGTATTTATCATAAATTGTACAGCTTTTTTTTTGAGGTTTTAAACTTGAGCAGGGCTATCCAACTCGACCAATGACACGAACGTCTGCAACGATCACCCGTTATTACGTACACATGAGATTTTTCTGAATTGTTTTTGTTCCAGTGCAGATGAACAGCGCGTCTCAAGAGCCACACGGCACAATTTGAGTTGAACTTGAATGTAAGAAATCGTTTGAGAGGTGAATGTAGCTGTGTCCATGCACAATCAAAGATCATTAAATGTGTGTAATTTACTGTTAAAGTTACTGATAAATGTTATAAAGAAGATTCTATGAGCAATTCAAAACTGTAGATAATTTCAGCCTCGGCACAAAAGCCTCACAGAACAGAAACAACAAAAGGTGTGTAAAGTTTGATTTATTTTGTGATCTCTTATTTATGGGATGTACTGTTTGTAATTTTGAACTGACAATAAACCATGTTTGCCACGATGTGCTGCTGCTGCTGGTTGTGAGTTCACAGAAAAGACAGGCGAAAAAATCCACAAGATCTGACATGAGTGTGTGCGGCGTGCACAGACTGCCAAGAGAAACAGCTTCAGCATCAGATTTGGGTGTGTGTTCATGTGCGCACAATCCACAAACATCAGGAAATAAAGCAGAGTGAACATATATTCGTCTATTAACAGTGGTTAAATAATCTGGCACTAAGGTTAAATTTACACTGGCACACAAGTGGCACATTTTATGACTTAGGAATGAGTACATGGTGCATTTATTTGCTTTTAGTTTGCTTTGTGTGATGGAAAATAAGCTGTTTGCAGTTTTGATATTCCAAGTAACAGGCTGTTCTCTCAAGTCTTATGTGGTTAATGAGATCATAAAGCAAAGAAGACACGCAAATGAGCCCTTAAGGGTTTATATGTACAAGAAGCTGAATAGTTTTAAAGGAAAATATCAACAGCCAACAGTTTCTCAACCTTGAAAACAGAGCGATTCTGGACTGATGCCAAAGCTCAATTTGTCTACATGAGAAGTTACAGCTAAGAACATGGATAAATCTGCAACGTGCAACAAACACATTTCTCTTTTTTTTGGTGTCTTACTGTTACGCTGCTGACATACAGTGCTAAGTCATTTAATTAAGCTTTATTTATACAGTGCCAAATGACAACAACCGTTCCCTGAAGTTGCATTATACTGTAAAGACCCTACAACCTACAACAATACAAAGACTCCCTATGGGCAAGCAGTTGGCAACAGTGGGAAGGAAAAGCTCCCAGGTTCTGACAGGAGGAGCCAACACCCATGTACCATACACATCTACATTATTTTTAATGACCAGCAGGGGGCAATCTGCCTGGCTACACAACGACTTTACATCTGTCAAGAACTGCTTACTCTGTGACTTAAATAAACACTATGGGCTCAGGCAGTAGTTTAAAATTCATAATGAAAAAGGTAGTAAATTTTCTCAATTCTGGGCATTTTTTAAAAGGAGGATTATCTAAGATATTTATGTCATTTTCATAGTTAAAACGAGTTAGACTTTTCTTATCTCCAAATTTCTTTGTTACAGACAACAATGAAAACTCTTCACTCAAGGCTTCATCATGGGGGCTCACCAACCATCGGGTGATGTCACAGTGATCAGTGTTACCATTAGCATATTAGTAAAGCCAAGATCAGTAGCTTCAAGTGTGATAAACTTCAAGTGCTGAAATCAAGTATAAAAAAAACTAAGTTTCTGTTGTTGTAAAGTAATTTAATTTTGTGCATTTTAGCTTGTACAAACATATGGCTTAGGTATGGCTTGTTTAAGGCAGTCAGGCTGTTCCGATTCTAAATCTAACAGTCTGAGAAAAAGTTGCTAAAGCTCATTATATCAGATTAGATGTATTACTATGACTAAATTGTGAAATTTTCCTTTTTTCAAATTTTGCTGGTAGCCTTTGCAGAAGGGGTCTGTGCCACTGTTTACTGTATAAATTCAGCATTAGTTTAACCAGAGAAACAGAGAACAAGTTTAACAGTCGTTTTGGTAAAAGGCCACATACTGTTGATCGAATCCACAAACAGATAAGTACAAAGACTGTAGAAAATTCCTGCGTAAACAGGCACAGATTAAAACACCAAAGTGCACAGTAATAAAAGCAGAAAAAACACAATAGGGTGACAGAGAACAGCGTCCTTTTACGTCCTTGTACGACTAACAAATCTTACAGAAATGAACGTTGACTTGTTGGCCAAGTGCACCCTTATGAGTAAGTGGAGACGGTTTGTAGATGGCTTGTTCTGGATGTTACATCAAGGTGATAAAAAGAGATACAAATACTGTTTATCAAAAAAAACGCACACAGGCTGCCGGGCAGCCAGCCAGTGATGTCCTTATGAACAGCGATGGTAGTGCACATTCACAAGAAATATTTACGCACACAAAATATACATTCGATCAAAAAAAATTTTAAAGACTACAAAAATCTTGACAAGAGAAACTTTACCTCACAACAGCGCTTTCTGTTTTGTTTTTTTATGTTTTGTTTTTTCCCCAATCTTTGGGTGATGAATATCCACTAAGGTTTAGGCTCAGTCAGTTCTGTCACTCTCAAGCTGTTTCCGTGACAACTCTATCAGGGATGACGTAGGTTGTTGGCTCCACCGATGGACCTGGACCTGCATCCCTATTATCCAGTGATAGGTGCTCGGCAGAAATGTAACTGTGAGGGAAATTATTACAGTTATTTTCCAGAGGAAGGGAATGATTTGCTATTCTTAAGCACTCTGGACATGGAATAAAGTCAAAGTTCATTTTGGGAAGTTTGAGTACTGTGCACAAGTCTTGAAATACCCCTCGTTTTTTTAGACTTTTGCTACAAAAAAATGGAAATAGAAATAGACACATGGAAAGTATAAGTTCAGCACTCACCACTCAAAATCACTGAATTTAGGTGTTCCAATTACTTCCATGGCCACAGGTGTATAAAACCATGCTTAGGGGCATGCAGACTGTTTCTGCAAACATTTGTGAAAGAATGGGTCGTTCTCGGGAGCGCAGTGAATTCCAATGGTGAAATTTCCTCCCAACTAAATAATCCACAATCAACTGTTAGTGGTGTAATAATAATAATAAAAAAAGGAAGCTATTGGGAATGACAGCAACTCAGCCATGCAGTGGTAGGCAGCCATGCAAAATCATAGAGGTCACTGCAGAGGTCACCAACTTTCTGTAGAGTCGATCACTACAGACCTCAAAACTTCTCGTGACCATGATATTAGCTCAAAAACAGAGAGCTTCATGGAAGCTCTCTGTTTCCATCCGTCAAGCAGCTGCATCCCAGCCTGACATCACGCCAGGGTGGCTGTAGCTCAGGAGGCAGAGCAGGTCATCTAATGTTGGTTCCCTCTAGACTACATGCTAAGTATCCTTGGGCAAGATATTAACCCTAAGCTGCTCTCCAATGCGTCCATCAGATTGTGAATGTTAGTTAATAAGCACTTAAAGTCATAGAAGAAAGTGCTTGTGTGAATGGGTGAATGTGGCATGTTGTATTAAGTGCTCTGAGTACTCCGGGAGAGTAGAAAGCGCTATATAAGAATCAGTCCATTACCATTTACACCATGAAGCACAATGCAAAGTTTTAGATGCAAGGGTGTGAAGCACAGCAACACTGGACTCTAGAGCAGTGGCGACATGTTCTCTGGCAATCCAATGGCCGAGTTTGGTGTGGGGTTGCTTTTCAGTCTTTAGTTCCAGTGAAAGAAACTTTTAATGCGTCAGCAGACCAAAACATTCTGGACAATTTCTTAGTCCCAACTTTGTGGGAACAGTTTGGGGATGGGCCCTACACACCAGTGCACAAAGCATAAAGAAATGTATGAGCGAGTTTGGTGTGGAAGAGCTTGACTGGCCTGCACAGTCCGGACCTCAGCGTGATATAACACCTTTTATAGTTGGGCTGGCATTATATTAAAGCCTAAGGATTAAGAAGAGGATGTCACTCAAGTTCATATGTGTTTTAAAACAACAATCCAAAGGTGAGTACATTGCAATGGATGACATCCTGTGCAATAGTGTTTATGTGCAAAAAGTTTTATTTTATTATGCTGGATGACTGTGTTCAGGTTCCAAGGCAGACAAGCAAATGCTTTGGGCAAAGTAGTGGATCAGAAGGACAGCTTTTAATGCTCAGATTCATAGGTTCATGGTGCTAAGTGGCTTAACCCGAGAAAACTAAAGCTGGGTGACTTTAACCCACATGAAAGTGATAGTGTTACAAAAGTGCACATTGGTGTTTTGGGGTTAATAACCAGAAAAACATTGCTCTGGAATAGTCAAGTTCAAGGACAGAATTGAAAATGAGAGAAGAAGCAGCCAAAGAAAGACCTTCAGAAAACCTGGAGAACTTTTGTTTGAGACAAATTTAAGAAATAACAAAAAACTCAAGCTCCTTGGAATCAAAACATGAAGAAATGAGGCTGGGTATTTTACCACAACTATGCAGACAATGTTTTTTGTACATTTTCTTGTTCTGTAACTGTTCTGTAATGTTATTTTGTACTTACTTGATGATATATGCATGTCTTTTTGGATTGTTATTATAACTTGTAGGCTTTTGTGTAACACTTGTAGGTCAAGCTGACTTGCCTTTTATTTTTCTTTTTCCTTCTGTCCATCATTACTGTGCTTCTTTCCTTTATTGCTGCATTTTTTCCTTTCTGTCTTCCTTCATAAAATCTTCTATCTCTTTCTCGACTTTTACCTTTTTCCTCATCTACCTTCCTTTTCTTCTCATTTGCCTCCTATCTTCCCTTTTTCTTGTCTTCTACTCATCCACCATCCCCCTGCCAGTAGCTTCTACCTACATTGTTTTGTTTTTTCCTTTTTCCTTCAGTTTATCCTCCCTTCTTATCCTCTGTTCCATCACCTTTCTTTGTTTCTAAACTTAACACGTCTGCTTTAAGTGCAGTAACAGAACTTACTCGTTGCTGTCCAAGTGAGACCCCGCTAAATTCTGTGATGGAGATGTAGACTGAAGGGTGAGCAGATGTCCGTCCAGGACCGGGACTTCCGCTGGAGGCACAGTGGTATTGTCAGCAGCTGTAGCCATCTGGTCCAGGCCTGGCTGCAGGTCAGACGGCGGTGGGGGGAACTGTTGCTGTTCAGAGTAAGTGTCACAGCCAGGCGAGGATGATGATGTTTGACTGCTGCTGCTGGCTGTGTTGGCATCCAGCATCTCCAGGAGGAGGTCGTACACCAGCACCGCATTCTTCCTCTTCATGGAGGACAGGTGGTCGATGCCTTTGTTACTGTAATGAGAGGGAACGTGACCATGAGCCCAAAAGAAAAGAAGAAAGGGAATTAAACAACTAAGGACCAGATCGCTCAAAGAAATGAAAAGCAGTTAGACTGTTAATATCTCAAATGAAACCTGATGTATATGGAACTCCAAAGTGTTCAAAATTAAATAAATAAATAGGACATGATGAAATAAATAACTATGTGAATAAATAAGACACAGATATGTAATGTGAGAATGGAACACATTTTGAAAAAAAAGCTCATTATTGTGAAATATATTGCATTCTGCTATATAAATTTACTTATTATTGTGAAATATTATTTCATGATCATTATTTTTCACAATAACAGAGATTATTCCTGAGGCATTTTATTTATTCCCAGCCGTTTTTAATCCAAAATGTCCTTCTTTCAAAGTCAGTCTTTATTTCAAAATCCCGTTTTTCCCAATGGCCTATTTATTTCATAATGCGACTTTTCAGCAGAATGACTTTGTCTGTCAATCAGCGTGAGTGGGCTTGACCTTTGCGCCTATTGGCTGATCGTTTACTATCGACTAGTTTTCCTGGATACCTGCTCCGCGGACGGCTGCTACACGTAGCAAAAACATGCTAGGTCAAAAGTCAGGGAGGATGGCTATGGGCTCAAAATGTGGTCATAAATATTTTGTACTTGTAAAAAAGATTTGTAGAGGAGAATAAAAGAGAGAGATTCTTGACGATTGCTCTGCTCTTGCTGAGGTTATGGTGGATTCCAAGATGATACTATCTGGTTCCTCTACCCCGCAGGACAGATTCCAGGCATCACTGTTGCTACAGGATGGGACCTCTGACCTTGCTGTTGTACTACGAGTCTGCCTAGCCTGACTTTCAGTAACAGACTGAGGTTCAGCACCACTCAATGAACTGTGAGAGGGATTGGCAGAGATTTCAGCATCCATCACCAATATATATAAAGTGGACTTACTTAGTTTCCACACTATATACTAAAATATATAGAAAATCAAAGATGTTCCTTACCTTGTGCATTTAGTGATGTGGTTTTTCATTTTATTTAAAGGAATGTTAATGTCACAATTCAGGCATTTTGTGGGGGGTCCTTGTTGCTGGAGGGTTGTCAGGCTCTACAGAGAATATGGAGATAAAAATATATATATACATTTGGTGCATACTGTGATAAAAAATATTTTGACAGTTCTGCAATCGCATTTGCCAACGTGAGAAGCAGAAACAAATTGTAAACACAAAATTACATATCTCCTTCTAAACCTTTTCTAACAATTGCTTACATACACATTAGAACCATTATTACTCATATGCAGTCATGTTTCTAACCAGCTGACAGCTAAAGTGATTTGACACATAGTCAGTGTTGGGGAGTAACGGAATACAACGTATTTAAAATACAAAATATGAGTAACTGTATTCCGTTACAGTTACCGTTTAAAAAGGTGGTATTCAGAATACAGTTACTTTGTTGAAATAAATGGATTACACGGCGGTACTTTCCTGTTTCATATTGGCGGGTCAGGACTGTTTGGGTTTTGTTTGACAGCTACGTTCTGTTGTTCCAGGCGGCAGCGTTACGGTTGCCATGGTTACAGGGTGACGCTCTCTCTCTGCGTGTTTCCTGGGTGAGAGAGCGCCTTTTTGTTGTTGTTGTTGTGCTAAGCTAATAGGCAGAATGCTACAGGTATGCTCTAAAGAATGTAGCATCATGGGCAGTGTAGTCCGTGCTGCAGGGAGAATGGACTGCCATACACGTTATGTGTCTGTGAGCGCGAGGAGGGAGAAAAAGGGAGGAAAGTACGAGCTGTCATCGAGCAAAACGGGAGCTGGAAGCATGTAAATATAATAATAACCACTGCAGCCAAGAAGAGAGCCTGACGAGCCCAGTTGTAAGTAAGCTATTAAGACTCGACTGTACACCGTGTTCGTGTTTTCCTCCGAAAACAATAAGTTCCGTTGGAGCAGCCTTTCAACGCCTCTCTCTGTCTCTCGCAAGCAAAGTTGACCCAGACAACAAAGTAAAGCTATTTTGGCTACGAGCCCGAGACAGAGACCCGACCGTATTAGCCAGAGGTCCCTTTACTACGGTTCGGAGCCCGGACCTTCAGTGAAGTAATAAATCACAGCAATAGTACATTCATCGTAGTTGTAAAAAGCATGATAACATATTAAGTAATCCAAAGTATTCAGAATACGTTACTCTCATCGAGTAACGTAACGGAATACGTTACAGAATACATTTTGGGGCATGTATTCTGTATCTGTAATGGAATACATTTTAAAAGTAACCTTCCCAACACTGCACATAGCTGAGCTTAGCTAGCCATTTGAACTAGTTTATTAATACATGCAAATAACATATTCTGACCCTAGTCATTACTCAT
>NW_024582777.1:447368-491066 GCF_018398535.1 Haplochromis burtoni
GTCTTCCAAATCAATACTTTTCTGCAGTGGCCTTATATAGATCAAAGCTTGTCCAATTCCACTCAATGGACTGCGGAGATATCGCACTGTATATCCAGTGTCTGGGCTTGGGATTGTGCACAGGTTACGGCTTCGTGTTGTACCCGAGATTCTCAGCAGTTCAAACCCTCCTGTGTCTTTCAGCTGAGGGAAGGTATCCTCAATCTTTGCCTTGACCACTTCTGGGTCATCATCCCTTCCTGTAAAACACATTACTTGCTGTACATTACTACAAAAATGGTACATATAAGAGTAAAAAAGTAGTTAAACTTAATCTTGAAATATTAACAAATGACATGTAGCATCACCTTGGAATGAAATCCGTTTCTCTCCAAGTCCAGCTGCTGATAGGTCAAATTTGACTGCTTTAGCTGGCACTGTGTCTGACATATGATCATGCAAACAGAAGAAGGTGTGTGTGTAAATGGAGCGGCATGCTTTCTTGGAAGAATGCGAGGTCAGAGATGAAAGTGGCGCTGAGGAAGGCCTCACTCTGTAAGGGGCAAACAGTCTTGCGACTTCAGCTTTAAAAAGGGAAAAACAATATTAAAGAAAACATTCTAAAAGCTTAGATTAATTGCTACTTAATTTGCAAGTATTATACCCGCTTACAAAATCACTACATTGAACTAGAATTGCTTTATTTTCATTCACATAGATTACTTGACTTCCATATTAGCAGAGAAAATAAGACACTTTAAAACGTCATGATTTAACTATTACCTACAACAATGTAAATAGTGATACAGACATTAACCCAGAAGACAATTATCTTCTCTTACTTAATTTATTAAGTTCTTTGCTATGATAAAAACAGTATAAAAAAATTTGTGACTGAACTGATTAAAAAGCTCATTTTTGGCAGACAGACTAACCAAGCAGTAATAACATCGTTACTTACCCTGAACAGCGTTTTGTGGAGTGGAGCTAGCTGTGATAGCGTTAGCGTTTGCTAACGTTAACATTGTGCTGTTTTGATGAGAACTTGGACCAGGCACCGCTTCATCTCCAGTACGCTGCTGCAACACGCTCTCAGACTGAGGTGAAGACGTACAATCTAAGCGGTTAGCAACTTCTCTGAGTAACTCAGAAACGGACTTGTGTCCTGCAGCCATGCCCTTCACAAGCACCTAAACGTTATTCGCGCCCAGTGTTTTACACTTGTTGGTGCCTTTACTTTATTTCGAGCCACTGCCGCCGTCTGCGTAGGAGACGCACTGCACCATTAGACTTAAATCGACACTTCATGTCGATTTAAGACTTATGTCTGAGCAAAGGAGCAACCAATCACACAACTGCCTCCGCCCTGTCTTTCTTGATTGACAGACAAAGTCATTCTGCTGAAAAGTCGCATTATGAAATAAATAGGCCATTGGGAAAAACGGGATTTTGAAATAAAGACTGACTTTGAAAAAAGGACATTTGGATTAAAAACGGCTGGGAATAAATAAAATGCCTCAGGAATAATCTCTGTTATTGTGAAAAATAATGATCATGAAATAATATTTCACAATAATAAGTAAATTTATATAGCAGAATGCAATATATTTCACAATAATGAGCTTTTTTTTCAAAATGTGTTCAATTATTTCACAATATCATTCTCACATTACATATCTGTGTCTTATTTATTCACATAGTTATTTATTTCATCATGACTTATTTATTTATTTAATTTTGAACACTTTGGAGTTCCATAGGATGTATCTCTGCTGACAACACAGCATTACAAACTTGTCTTGATGTAAACGAATAGTACATAATTATTCTGTTCTTACAAATCACAAACCTATTTAGAGTCTTTGAAATTAATGTCCATCAGCATCAGCATGAGCTCTTCATCATGCCACATGTTAGTGAGTGGTATATATCAGAGAGCAAGTGAACATTTAGTCATCAGAGCTGATGTGTTAGAGGGTTAGGGTTAGCAGAAAAAATGTGCAACTCGGTTGGAGCATCTCTAATACTGCAGCTCTTGTGGGATATTCCCAGTCTGCAGTGGTCAGTATCTATCAAAAGTGGTCCAAGGAAGGAACAGTAGTGAACCAGCCAGGGTCACTGGCAACCAAGGCTCACTGCAAGTGGGGAGTGAAGACTGGTCTGCGTGGTCCGACCCAACAGATGAGCTGCTGTAACTCAAACTCTACAAAAGGTTCAAGCTGGTTCGGATTGAAAGGTGTCAGAATACACAATGAATACACAATTTGATAGGTATGGGACTGAATAACTGCAGACCAGTCAGTGCGCCCATGCTGATCCCTGTCGACACCCAAAAGCACCAACAGTGGGAATGTGAGCATCAGAAGTGGACCATGGACCGTGGATGCACTGAGAAGAAGGCAAGTCTGAGTGGTAGTTTGATGCTTTTGGGCAATGTGGGAAACCTTGGGTTTTGCCATCCATGTGGATGCTACTTTGACACGTACCACCTACCTAAGCATTGCTGCAGACCAAGCACACCCTTTCATGGTAACGGTATTCCCTGATTGCTGTGGCCTTTTTCAGCAGGATAATGCGCTCGGCCACAAGGCAAAGAATAGTACAGGAATAGTTTGAGGAGCACAACATTTAGTTTGAGGTGTTGACTTTCCCAGATCTCAATCCAATCAAGCATTTGTGGGATCTGCTGGACAAACACATCTGATCCACTGAGACCCCACCTCACATCTTAGAGCAGAGGTCCCCAGCCCCCGGGCCATGGACCGGTACCGGTCCGTGAGTCGTTTGGTGCAGGACCACGAGAGTTGAGGCTCGGGTGTGAAATTTATGGTTTTCAGGGTTTTTATCGTTAACTCTGTTTCCCTGGGTCTTTTCCCGTGTCTTATGAATAAATCATCTTTTTTTTTGGTACCGGTACTGGTTTTACTTTGTTGTATTTATCCACGACACCTTAAAGGCCGGTCCGTGAAAATATTGTCCGACATCAACCGGTCCATGGCGCAAAAAAGGTAGGGGACCGCTGCTCTTAGAGGACTTAAAGGATCTATTTCTAGCATCTTGGTGTCAGATACCACAGGACACCTTCAGTGGTCTAGTGGAGCCCATGCCTAGACGGGTCAGGGCTGTTTTGGCAGCAAAAAGGGGACCAACACAATATTAAGCAGGTGGTCATAATGTTATGCCTGGCTGGTGTATCGTCTTTAATAATTGTGTCCTTTGAGCTTGTCAAATATTTGTTCTGTCTCTAAATCCATGGCTGTGATGAATATTTACATTAAAGTTTGTGTAGAAAATGAGATGTTACAGGCAAACACAAAACATCAATGCAACAAATGCAGGATTTTGCAGAAGCTTTCAGTCTACTGTTAAAGTTATTATCACCGAACATGAGGAAAAAAAAAGTTCCAGTGTGCACAATGCATGCAGACATTTCTTCATTTTAGCCGTGTATTCTCTGTAAATGATCCTCTATTTTATTAGCACACGCCTACTTGTGGTTTAATGTAGCTGAGATATTAATGCCAGTCATCTTTATTAAATTCTGCATATAGCACTTCTGGGGGATAAACTGAACCTGGTATGTCTGAGATGTAAAAACAAAAATAAACCAATATAAAACAGACCTTATTTTGTTATTATTAAATTTAAGAGACTTGCTTCACAAACATTGTGAAGTGTCTGTGGTGAACACTTGATTGGAAAAGTTAGTAAGTCTTTTTACTTAATTTCATGCAAAAATATGTGTTTGTGCACATGCTTGCTGAGCATTACTGTGAGCATGTGAAGAAATCAGACATAATACTCCTTCCGTTCTGTGTGTACCTGACGTGCCGGATGTGGGAGAGCAGCATGGTGAGATGGCCAAGGCGCAGAGTCTGCTGCTGGGTGGATAGGCCCAGTTTGGAGATGGCCCAGACCAGCGCATCGATCACAGAATCCAGGAGATGCAGCAGTTTGTTCCTGCTTTCCAGCTCTTCTGGAGTCTGCGGGGAGCTCGTGCACAGACCTGTGAAAAACAGCACAGCTACGTGTCATTACTGAGACCACTGATCCTTTTTTAAAGACGTGCCCATTAGTTACCCATGACCATAAAAGTTTAGATGCTGTTTGAGACGTAAATAGAAGCAGAATTCAATAACATACACATCATTTATACTCTATATACTTATAGAGAAAACATATGAATAGGTTAAAACTGAGAAATCAGATGTGGCACGTTTGAATTTGACAACAGCAATATATTTAAAATTGCTGGGACAGCAACATATTTTTGTCATTGCATTACAACAACACTGCAAAAGTGTGCAACTCATCATATTTCCCATTTCATAATGCAACAAATGTTTTAACTGGGTCACTGGTCTGGATTGCAAGCTGTCCAGTACTGAATATCTTAGCTTTCTTGAGTGAGTACATGTACTGTCACAATTATACCAAGGATAATGTTCATTCAGCATTCAGCACTAACCCGTTTGTAAAAACTGATCTGTACCGTCTGAATCCTATTGATACTATATATATCATCCTCACCTCTTTGCATATAATCATTATTACTGAACTCTGGCTCTCATCCATAGTGTGTCTTTGCACTGTTTCCCTGCTTCACGCCCAATTTGTGGCAGCAGATGGCCACCCCAAGCCTGAGCCCCCTGAGCCTGGTTCTGCTGGAAGTTTCTTCCTGCTAAAAGAGAGTTTTTCCTTCCCACTGTCACCAAGTGCTCGCTCGTAGGGGGCCATGTGATTGTTGGGGATTTCTCTGCAGTAAAGTAGGATCTTTACCTTACAATATAAAGAACCTTGAGGTGACTGTTGATGTTGTGATTTGGATATACTGAATATAGTAATTCTTTGATCTTGTTAGTTATTTATCTACACCGTCTTTCACATGCTGGTGAACCCTCAACTCATCTTTACTCCAGGACTAGTATTCAGCCTGTGAGATCATTTCTTTGCAATCAGCCATTTAACATGTTCTTTTTAAGCATACCTTCTGTTGCCTTGCCCATCATTATGTGTACCAGAATTAATGCACTTAAAAAACATCACATCTTACTTAATAATCTATACATATCATTTCCCTGATTATATTCACGCATATATGCACACACACACCTGAACCATGGAATCTGTGAGTGTATAAACTTCTTGACTTGCAGGGAAATAATAATAAAGCTTAAATTAGATCCAGCGATCGCAACTGAAAACATGGTTTCAACAACAGTGAGACTGACACTGACAAAACATTCCAAGATTAATAATAGCCTGGTAATAATCCACTCATTATCTCATCTTTGAATAAAACACGTAACCTGGTGTTCTTTGGTATAAATTGTTGCATGACATTCTACATCCTGATTCAGGACTCTGTAACCAATTTAACCTAAGCTGTGACATTTATGAGTTCGTACAGTTTCTTCAGTCAGGCCATCTGGCTCATCAAAGAGCCCGAATGACATCATGATGGACGCTCTTGATGAAAAACTAGAGGATGGAAGAGAGAAGGAGCTGTAGATCAACTAGTGTCCGCCCACCAACAGGACAGAGGATGGATGGAGCAGCTCAGTTACAACTTTCCATCTGTCAAGATTCATTAATCTTCTCGACTCCTTCTTTTCCTTGACTTTTCAGACTTGCTTTCGCTTCTTGCACAATTTGCCCTTTTTTTACTCCAGCTGCAGTGGAGCAGAGTTAAAAGAGAGAACATAGTCTGGCAGAGGATCTTATGTGTACGTGAGGGAGGAAACTTTGTTAAACATGTGGAGAGGTCGGTCACCTCGATGGAACCTGCCTGCAGCGTCTGTTGGAGGTGGTTTGTAGAGTACTGAGAGGACACTGTGACCACTGGAAAAACATTAAAGGTGAAAAAACGAAAGCCGCCCTGCAATAAGGTCCAAATTCACAGGTCACTTCATTATCACACCTTCTTCAAATAACATCTGCCAATGCAACTTCTGTGGGACGGTCACCGTCATGTTGATTTTAAAAGCCACATCAAGGACTGGTGTAGTGTAACTCTGCTCTACAACGCTTTAAGGGGGTTATTTATTGTACGAGCGTTGGGAAAATTCTATAAACCTTAAACAAATGAAATGCTAGGAAACTTCAGAGGACTGTGAGTGTACTCTTCTTCCATGACCAAAATAAATAAATAAACAAACTAATAAATTATTTCGTAATCTAGAAATCTGGACACTGAACTGTACGTGTTGTTCCTGGCTTGGGAATGCCTCAGGATTGCCCTGGATAAGCTGGAGGAGGGGGCTAGGAAGAGGGAAGTCTGGGCCTCTCTGCTCAGGCTCCTGCTCCTACAACCCAGCCACAGATAATCAGAAGAAAAAGGATGGATGAATGGAAAATTAGAAGCACAAGACTGCATCATTAAGACTGGAAATCAGCCATTTCAAGGAGTAGTGCAGAAACGAAAATCATAGCAGGAAAATAACTATGATTTATGTTTCTTTAATAATAACTGGGTCTGATGGGTACTAGAGAGTATTGCTTTGACAGTCAAATATTTGGGTGTAAGTTAAGAAGCACACTTTAAACAGATACTGACATGTGTAGTCTTTAGTTTGGTACTTTTATACTCACTAAAAAACCTTTACTTGAAGTATGAGTACCCCAAAAGTGTGTGTGTGTGCACATGTGTGAGGGATTATGTCAGAACTAAAAAGAACAAAAAACCAAAAACACCACAAATGGCGCACTGATTGGATGAGGTGGAACAGCGTATTTGCTTATTGAAACCTCATTCCAAAATTCTTCCCCATCCTGTGGTTTTATGTGCGTCAGTAACACTCACTGGAGTTGAGGAGGATCATGGCCTTCAGGCAGACGTACTCCTCTCTCTGCAGCTTCAGCTCACGGAACCGAGAGGTGGCTGCCAGCAGCATGTCGAAAATCTCCATGATGCCCTCCACACACTGTCCCTCCTCCCTAAACAGACAGAAAGAGAAGAAGTGAAGAAAAACAAGATGGAGTGGAGTGAACAAAAAGATAAGAAAGGGGAAAGAGGCAGCAACGAGAACCAAGATAAACTGAACGTGCTGAAAGAAATTTCTATTACTTTGTGCGTCCCATTTATATCAACTCTTGTAGGCTAAAAAAGTTTATTATGGTGCCTGAAAACCATAATAATATGATGGAAAAAAAAAATCAATTTCAGCTGCAATTTTGATGAACCAGAGGATTGCAGTGTCAGCACACAAGTGCTAGTGGTACATTTTAAGACATTTTAGCCTGGTGGCAGTTGTGCCCTGCAACCTGCTTTGCAACCCACTTCTTCCATTCCCTGCTATACAGTGGGGCAAAAAAGTATTTAGTCAGCCACCGATTGTGCAAGTTCCCCCACTTAAAATGATGACAGAGGTCAGTAATTTGCACCAGAGGTACACTTCAACTGTGAGAGACAGAATGTGAAAAAAAAATCCATGAATCCACATGGTAGGATTTGTAAAGAATTTATTCGTAAATCAGGGTGGAAAATAAGTATTTGGTCAATAACAAAAATACAACTCAATACTTTGTAACATAACCTTTGTTGGCAATAACAGGTCAAACGTTTACTATAGGTCTTTACCAGGTTTGCACACACAGTAGCTGGTATTTTGGCCCATTCCTCCATGCAGATCTTCTCGAGAGCAGTGATGTTTTGGGGCTGTCGCCGAGCAACACGGACTTTCAACTCCCGCCACAGATTTTCTATGGGGTTGAGGTCTGGAGACTGGCTAGGCCACTCCAGGACTTTCAAATGCTTCTTACGGAGCCACTCCTTTGTTGCCCGGGCGGTGTGTTTTGGATCATTGTCATGTTGGAAGACCCAGCCTCGTTTCATCTTCAAAGTTCTCACTGATGGAAGGAGGTTTTGGCTCAAAATCTCACGATACATGGCCCCATTCATTCTGTCCTTAACACGGATCAGTCGTCCTGTCCCCTTGGCAGAAAAACAGCCCCATAGCATGATGTTTCCACCCCCATGCTTCACAGTAGGTATGGTGTTCTTGGGATGCAACTCAGTATTCTTCTTCCTCCAAACACGACGAGTTGAGTTTATACCAAAAAGTTCTACTTTGGTTTCATCTGACCACATGACATTCTCCCAATCCTCTGCTGTATCATCCATGTGCTCTCTGGCAAACTTCAGACGAGGCCTGGACATGCACTGGCTTCAGCAGCGGAACACGTCTGGCACTGCGGGATTTGATTCCCTGCCGTTGTAGTGTGTTACTGATGGTGACCTTTGTTACTTTGGTCCCAGCTCTCTGCAGGTCATTCACCAGGTCCCCCCGTGTGGTTCTGGGATCTTTGCTCACCGTTCTCATGATCATTTTGACCCCACGGGATGAGATCTTGCGTGGAGCCCCAGATCGGGGAGATTATCAGTGGTCTTGTATGTCTTCCATTTTCTGATGATTGCTCCCACAGTTGATTTTTTCACACCAAGCTGCTTGCCTATTGTAGATTCACTCTTCCCAGTCTGGTGCAGGTCTACAATACTTTTCCTGGTGTCCTTCGAAAGCTCTTTGGTCTTGGCCATGGCGGAGTTTGGAGTCTGACTGTTTGAGGCTGTGGACAGGTGTCTTTTATACAGATGATGAGTTCAAACAGGTGCCATTCATACAGGTAACGAGTGGGGGACAGAAAAGCTTCTTACAGAAGACGTTACAGGTCTGTGAGAGCCAGAGATTTTCCTTGTTTGAGGTGACCAAATACTTATTTTCCACCCTGATTTACGAATAAATTCTTTACAAATCCTACCATGTGGATTCATGGATTTTTTTTTCACATTCTGTCTCTCACAGTTGAAGTGTACCTCTGGTGCAAATTACTGACCTCTGTCATCATTTTAGGTGGGGGAACTTGCACAATCGGTGGCTGACTAAATACTTTTTTGCCCCACTGTATAGTAAATGGTAAATGGCCTGTATTTATATAGCGCTTTACTAGTCCCTAACGACCCCAAAGCGCTTTACATATCCAGTCATCCACCCATTCACACACTGGTGATGGCAAGCTACATTGTAGCCACAGCCACCCTGGGGCGCACTGACAGAGGCGAGGCTGCCGGACACTGGCGCCACCGGGCCCTCTGACCACCACCAGTTATATGACTTACTCAGTGTCATAAATCAGAAAGGGCTTAGAGGTTCCAGAACAGAGCTTTACCTTTTGACATAATAAAACAAACTATAGTCATGAATGGGAAAATTGGGTATTAAAACCTCATCAGCTAACAACTTCCTATTGGTAATCCACATATTAGCAACCATCCATGAAGAAATTCAAGCCAAATACTGATGAATGTGTAAGAGAGAGCAGAAAGAGGTCAGAAAAGCAGAAAGAAAGACTTGATAAGACAAAATAAATTAGAAAATGACTCAATGGGCCGGTGGATGGATTTGCATCCAGGATGTTATCCTCATCTTTCCAAGGAGAAAGGCTGACAGGAACCTTACAGAGAAAAATAAGGCCGTGTTATGAAAACACATCAAGGCTAGCCTAAGCCTATAGTGATAGTTTCCGTGGCAGTGAAGAAAGAAAGGTCAAACACTGAACTCAACCCACCATTTCCCTCGTATAAATTTGCTCCTACCCTCAGCTCCTTCTGCATTTGCCTTTTTCACAAAAAATGTAGCATTTAGCTGTCTGACTACATACTGCTTCAAAGTAGTACAAAAATAAGGGAATTACATACACAAGAAAGTGGGACAAAGGGGAAAACTCAGGGTAAACAGCAATTGGTAAAGTCCTGTGAGACTAAACAAGAGATGAAACATCTTATAGCATCTACAGCATGCAGTCTGAAATATGAAGGCCTCCATATGATGGAGTCTAAAATGTACAAGTTATCAGAACTTAGTGGCTCTGCTGCATTATCAACTTTAGAAAACTAAAGTCTGAAGTCTATTTTTGTCTTTTGAGAATTTTTGCCCTTTAGCAAAAAATATGACGAACTTTCCCTAACCCCCTAACCCATCCCAGTTTATAATCTAACAAGTTCTGAATGTTGCACAAGGTCAGTGTCCACAGCAGAAATGTATGTGCCAGTTTGTTTGACATCTGCATCAAGGAGAAATACTTTAGAAATGCAATTATTTGTATCCTGTAGGCACCATGATTGTGGTCAACCCGCTCACTGGATTTTGGTGCATGTACTTTGTGTGAAAGTGAAAATCTGGGAAGGGAGAGAAGCAGCTAGATCCCAGCACACCAGTGACATGAGTGGATCAGACACAGCGTGGGAGGTATAGCTGGGTCGGTGATGGGTTGCAAAGTGGCATGCAGTTCACAGCAACAGTAGGTATTGTTGAGAAACTTAAAGAGCCTCATATAAGATTTGCCATGCTGAGAACACTGTTGAAAACCTTTCTCCAAGTTTAGCCATTAGGATATCCCTGCTGCCCAATTACAGTGTGTTTACTACGAATACAAAGGCTATTCAGCATTGGCAGATACAAACAACAGTTCTCGGGACAAATTCGAAGGTCTGTGTGGAAGGGAACAGCAGGAGATAAAAGACTGCGTTGGCAGTCCAGAGAAATCTCAGATGAATCTGGAACAAATGTTCGTGATGTGTATGTGTGTTGTGGATGACCTGTTTTATCGTGTGATGTCAATTTGTCATCATTGTGAAAAAACCTGGGGAGCTCAAACCAGCAATAATGTTGTGGCAGTTGCAGATATTTCTTATTCAGACATATTTTACCTTTTTACATTATTTTATGTGGGTGAGACAACAAAAGCACTTAAGAACATCTCAAAAAGATCTAAACTGAGAGTATTATGACATATATCAGGAAGAAACACAGAAACAGAAGCTGAGTGGGTTTTTGAGCAAACACTCTCTGTAAGCTAAAGTCTCTGTGGAATAGCAGAAACAAGTATTTGTCGCTCTGTAAACCTGCTAAACGTTAGCTGATGACCAACTTCATAAAAGATTTTCAACGCAATGGGATCACATTAGTTTTAATGCAATAAGTGCTAATCCCTCTCACCTGCTGAGTTTGACATCTGGAGAGAAGATTAGTTTTCCAGGATGATCCACCGACCTCCACATCAAGCCCAGCATGAGGATCTCCAACCAGCAGCACTTCAGCAGGTGGATTTGGTCTGTTAGACTCAACTCTACAAAGCCTGAGGAGAGGAGAAAAAAAGGCCTCTTTACACTTGGAAACCACCCACATTCTGCCTTCATGGAATTATGAGCACAAAACCCTAATCTATCCCAAATTGCACAATTGGAATCAGCACTTATTCACACATTCTTTTAGTTGTACGCCCAGATCCACCAGTCAAGTTAGAGCTTGATTACATGTCTGTGCAGACTATTAATAGTATGCATTACTGCAGTATGGGGTCACTTTGAGATGTATTTGTGTTTGAAAGAAAAGCAGCTTTGTTTTTATGTGAAATAACATTAAACTGATCATAAATGTTCTATATAACAATGATTCATCGGGGGAATCATTTCTTCATCACTCCTGTGTTTCATTGGCTCACTGCCTTATCCAGTGCAACATGATGTTCAACAAGACAGGAAATATGGTGAAAGAGCAGTAAAGGGTTCAGGCCAGCCTGGAATTAGACCAGAAACACTCACTGCTTGGAAGATTTTGTGGCCATCTGGTAATGTGTCTTAGCCAGCCAATCTATCAGGGCTCCCTGACCGTTGATATAGACACTGTTGCAAGGAACTTCTTTCTGTTGTATGACTACATAGAGCTCTACCCAGAAACAGAGAGAAATGCACAGGGGTGATGCAGGACATCTGTAACTTTGTAACAGACTGTTGCACAACCGGTGCCTCAGTGCCAAACATGTCAACAGACGGAGCTACTTTGATGGGGATTCTTTGATTGAATCTGGCCTCAAAAGTGGGTCAGCTAACACAGGTGACACCAGAGAGTCACATGACACTGACAGCCTTCCTGTTTTATTTATGTCTGAATGATTACAGCTCACATGTCACCACCATTCATTAAACTTGATTTAATCCTTTAGTGCAAAAGAAAAACAGGATCAATCATGAAAAGCAACTTTATGGAAGGAACCAACACTGATACTAACATCAGATCAGGCTGCTACATTTATTTGCACTCATCTGGCTTTTTTTTCACTATTTGCTTTTAAAAAATATTTGGACCTCTAACTTCTTTTCAGCAATTCAATTTTAAAAAGGTTTATTAAATATGAGAAAATGAAATATGTCATTTACCAGTATTTGGATTCTTGGTAGAAGTCCCTTTGAGGCCTCTTGGGTAAGTTTCTACAACTAGATTTGCCCATTGATTGTTCCTTTGGATCACTGTCTGACTGGATATGAAGTGCATAGTATTGTCTTCAGGTGTTTCTGTAGCTATTCTGTGTGGATTACTTGGTTGCTTTAACTAAGCTACTGAAGAACAGTAAGACTTTTTACTCGAGGCTAGCTTGGCTGCGTGTATGTTGGCTTACTGTCATATGGATCTCCTTTTATTTAAGGCGCTTCTGTCCAGGTAACTGCTTTCTACTTAATGTTCTGAGAAGTCTTGCTGTACCTGCTACTGTGAAGCAGCCACGCTACTATCATGTTTCACTGCAGGGATGGTATTAGCAGATGATGAGGAGTGCCTGGTGTTTAACAGGCAGTGCTTAGAGCAGGGGTGGCAAACATAAGACCTGGGGGCTGGAATTGTACCGGCAAAGACTCCAATCTGGCCCACTTGACAGCTTTAGAAAATGTGAATGAGTGGATAGATTTAGAACTTTGAACTGTATTTTCATAAACGTTAGAGCTTTTTCTATTGATAAATACCCCACTGCCCACTGCCACTGCCACTGGACTGAAGTATCTTCATGTCATAATATATTGTTTAGTTTTTATAAAGCTCAAGAAAACTTTCCTGTGCCTTTTACCATGCTTTAGAATAAAGGCCTGATTGACAGAGAGATGGTTTCCTACAAAGAGAAGCTGCTCTTCTAAAGCCTTGCTCAAGTCTTATCTTCCTGACCCCTTTCTGCTTGGTTACTTCAGTGACAAATTGTGGCAAACTGCTGGTTTTAAATTTCATTCCATCTTAAATCAACCTGGACCTTCTGCTCAAACATCTCTGATTTGCGTAAAAACTTTTGTGGTCTTTTGTGTGGACACATGGAGTGATTTCTGTGAAATGTTTTGTTTTTGTCATAGTCCGCGGCCTGGTGCCTGAGGAGCGGATGGGATGCCCACGCCTACGGGTGTGGCTGTCGTCTCCACACCTGCATCCCATTCCAGGCGATCGTCAGGAGGACTATTTAACCCCACACGGCCGGCTGCTCCACGCCGGTCCGTTAGTCACCATTCAGCGTTAATTTGGCCCTCACGTGAAGGTGGATATGGAATCTCTGGTTTCTTTTGAACTATGTTTATTCTTCTACTGTGTGCCCAAGTTATTGTTCGCCGTGTTTGAGCGTACACCTGCCTGTCCTGCACGCCTGGAGTTCAGATTAGCCACCGGTCATCATCTCCTCCGCCTTCCTGGAGCCCTCTCCCGCGGACCCTCACCCCTCCCTCCAGTTCCCACGGCCCAGCCCTGATTGTAAGATAAATAGCTCTGCCCCGTTGTATGCTGTTATCTCCCTGCTCCGCAGTAACTCTCTTCCCTTCTCTGTTGCAGCCTCCCACGGTCCCGATCATGGCGTTCCCGAGTTGTTATCTCTCGGTCCTTTGGTTCTAATATTAACACTGCGTGTTTTCCTTTGATCATTCCGGGACACCCTTAGTTTGAGAAATAAAAGTTATTCTGCGTGCATCCCGGCGTATTGTGCTTGCTTCTAGGTCCAGCTTGCGTGCTAGAACTACGGTTCTTGACAGTTTTACATATTGAACATTTTTCAGGATGTATAATTTTTGAAATACGGTCCATGTATCTGCCAATGAATGTAGATCCACTTTCACCATTTTTTTTAACCTTCAAATTTGAGGAAATGTTTAAACATGAATATTTCAAATACTCATTAAGATAAAAGGCTGGTATTTTCAGTGGCGTTTCTTACCATCAAAATGAATCATGACCTGTAATTTGGATTACAGGTCACCTACTACCACCTGTAGCTCAGGTGGTAGTAGGTGACCACCTGAGCTACAGCCACCCCAAACACACTATAATAATCTCATATTGCAAAAGATCACTACAGACAATTTCAGAATGGCAATTGAATCTTACAATATTGCAAAATAAAGAATGTAGAACATTTTTTAACACAAAATTCTTTGTAACAAAAAGGAAAAATGTATGACTGAGTAGAATTAAAGAAAAGAAAAACATTTACTTAGCAGTACTTGTGTGAAAGAGTTACATACAGACTGAACTGAGTAGCTTGGATCTTACCAGGGATCTTCTTGGCCCAGCTGATCATGAGAACCAGTTCCTTGTCTGCCAGGTTGGTGAGGGTCATCATCATGCTGGTCTCAGTGAACGGCTTTTTCAGGTCCTCCATGAGGTAGATCTCTGGCGGCTCTGCCTCCATGATTCGGGAAATGAACTCCTCTGGGTTCATGGTTGAGTGATGCATGTGATTTGCGTGAGTGTGGACAGAGGCGTCTTCAGGTGTCCCCAGGTGAAGTTGCCGTTGACCCCGAGAACCCAGTCCAACCCTTACCAAACTCTGACCTGTCGTATCCCGAGGCTGGGGTCCACCGCGACGGTGTCGGGCACCACGAAAGCCACAACGTTCACGCCTCACCCCTGGTGAATGAAGACAACAGACAGTTGCCGAATTACCTGCAACTCCTTTACACTTCGTGTGAGAAAAAGCTTGTGCTTTATGCAATAGAAGGAAATATATGTTTTTAACAATCTAATAAGAACAAAAAAAACTGGATCTATCTGAGCATTAGCAGACACTATGACCAGTCTACTGATAAGAAGAGCAAAGGCATTTATAAACACAATGCTTCATATGTCAAAGAGCAATCCCAGCTGCAGTTTAACACACCAAGGTTAGCCCAGAATCACAGAGCAGGCAACAGAATGGAATGTGCTGATCATAAGAAACACTAAAGGCCCAAAGAAACACTATTTGCATGTGTCACAGAAATAATTAAAAGTATTTAGATGATTCTTACAGTCAGTGGAAGGAAGACTTGTCCTGCGTGCTTTTCAAGAAAGCTCAAAAGGTCTAATGAGCTCACAGACCTATTAACTGAGTCAATTTTAGCTCTGCTGTAAGACATGAAATCATGAAATATCCCAATTCTAATGAAGATGAGTAAAAACCCACCGCACTTCATCATGCCCACTTCATAGCATTTACGTAGCCGGCAGGCTTGGCAGCTTTTACGCCGGTTCTTGTCAATAGTGCACTGATTTGTGGCAGGGCAAATGTAATCATTGTGTCCTAATAAAAGAAGAAAACACAGTAATGGATTATTTCAGCTGATGAGAAGAAAAATTGTGAGTAAATATAAAGTAAAAAGGTCATACCTTGGATGCTTCTCTTGAAAAAAGCCTTGCAGCCCTCGCAGGACCACACACCGTAGTGATAGCCGGAGGCGTAGTCGTGGCACACGGCGCAGAAGTGCATGTCGGCTTTCCCTAGCGCAGATGAGCACGATGAGGATTTCACTCCTTCCGCTCCTTCAGATTTCTTTCCCAGCAGCTTGTTACAGCTGATGATGGAGCTGCAGAGGGGAAGCGAAGAATCGTTGAAAGGGACAGCTTGACATTAGAAATTTTAGCCCGTCATTCACCTGTCATTAGCTGTCCAACAGGTACTGTGTTGCTGAAAACCTCTCCATAACAGCATTTAAGTCAACTGGAAAAATCGCATCACAGATAGTATTTATCGATGCAACACGATGAGTGCCATCATAACCATTAACTGCTCACATTAATCAACAAATATAGAGGAGAACTGAAGACACAAAAGAAACAGAAATTAATTTTATAATTAATAAAAAAATATTGCTATCATCTTTTAGCTTAATTGCTATTTTAAACACTGATATCAGAATTTACTAGAATACGAACATACAATGAATTACTACACAACCAAGTGTAACATATTCCGCACATTTGTAACAGCCACCCTTCTGTGCAGACAGGAAGGGACGACGACCCACAGGAGCTTGTTTTTCTGTTCTTATTTGGTGTCCATAGCAGGTGTCTAACTGGCTGTGGTTACAAGAGCGATGAACTTTAGTTACATATAGAACAATTATGATCTGTGAAATCTTTCTTTTTTATGGTGGCACTAGATTAGTCTTGTTTGGGTTCCCCCTTTCCGAGGGCTGTACAACAAAGGAGGTTAAATTAGTTCCCGAGTTATGTTAAGCTTAAATTCAGATTTGTCACCGTCACAGAGGTGGCTCGCTTTTAGCCGCGGTAACTTGGCCAAACACATGACCTGATCTGGAGAAGAGATTAGAGATCTGATTCAAAATCAGCTAGAAGTTGTGTGATGCAGAAAATGTGAAAAGTATTGCCACTTTTTTGGATATTTGTCACACTTGCATGTTTCACATTATTCAGTTATCTTTGTCTGTATTGGTTTTGTCTGTATTGGTCTGTAAAATGGTTTTTAAATGGCAATTTCATTTATTGAGGGAAGAAATCTAACCAAACCTCACTAGTAAAAGTAATGAATGGAAAACAAAGTCCCATCTATCACTATAAAAAAGTTACAAAGCCATTTCTAGGACTTTGGGACTCCAGAGAACCACAATGAGACCCATTATCCACAAATGGAGAGAACTTGTAATGGTGGTCCAGATATGGCTGGCCTACCAAAATTATCTAAAAAATGCACAGACGAGTCATCCAGTAGTTCACAAAGCAACTCAGAACACAGTCCTTATTTGTCTCACTTAAGGCTAGTTTTCACGATTCAGCATCAAAAAAGAGGCTGGGCAAAAATGGCATCCATGAGTTCTAACGTCCTAGGACCTGGCGTCCACATATGTGGACATCACATTTTGGGTTATTTAGACCAAAATACTCAATTTTGCTCTGCAAGGGCTTGATATCCACTTATGAGGACATTATACTGCTACTGTTCTATCAAATGTTTAAACGAATATCCTCATTTGTGGCTCTCATTTTTCTTAGAAACAAAAAACCGTTAAAAAAAAAAAAAAATCTAGTATTCTTTGTTTTTATATTCATCGGGTCCCAATCAGCCCAAATATCAAAGAGAAATGAAAAATGCATGCCGTGGAAGAGCTCGGGTCTTAGGAGGTTAAGGCGAAACCCACAGTTGGACACTCCCCGCCCCTATATTTGCCCAAATGTCATCTGGTGAGTGATGAGACAAAAGCTGAACTTTTTGGAATATTTGGAAGGTAAATTTGGCGTAAAATGAACGCGAAAAATATACTGACAGTCAAACATGTTGGTCGTACTCTGATGGTTTGGGGCAGCTTTCTTGATTGGACCAGTTGCTGTAAGGGAGGAAACCATGAATTCTGCTCTACCATCATTGTGTCCTAAAGTTGAAGCACATTTGTAGCAGGACAACTGACACGGACTAGAAAGACGAACCATATTTCTCTGATATTGGCTTCTCTTCTTTGAATGCAAAATTGACTTTAAAATACTTCTGCTCACATACAAGGGCTTGAATAATCAGGTGCACTCCTGTCTTTAAGACTTCATACTAACATATCAACCGAATAGCACACTTTGCTCTCAGACTGCAGGCTTACTTGTGGTTCCTGAACATTTAAAAGTAGAATGGTAGGCAAAGCCTTCAGCTTTCAGGCCCCTGTTTATGTGAAACCAGTTCCCAGTTTGGAGTCTTCACTTTTAAGATGAGCCTTAAAATGTTTCAATAAAGCTTATAGATAGGAGTAGATTAGATGACCCTCCCTTAGTTAAACTGCAATAGGTCTAGGCTGCTGGAGGGATGTACTGTTTCTTCTTTACTTACCAGTTGTTGATTCTGTGTCTTTATCTATGACTTTGCATTGAATCATTAGCTGTTATTAATATCTACTCACTTCCATAGCTTGTCTTTTGTTCTGTCTCCCTTGCCTAACCACCAACTGGTCGCAGCAGATGGCTGCCCATCCCTGAGGGTGGTTCTGCCGGAGGTTTGTTCTTGTTAAAATGGAATTTATCTTTTTTTGGTCATAGGCGATTATTTGGAGTGGCCTAGTCAAAGTCTGGACTTAAATCCGATTGAGGCAGAATGTTAAACAGGCCAAGCTCAAAATTATGTGTGGCTGAATTAAAACAATTCTGCAAATAAGTAATGTGAAAGACTCACTGCCAGTTATTGCAAATGCTTAATTGCAGTTCTTCCCGCCAAGGGTGGCACAACCAGTTGAGAGGTTATGGGGGCAATTGCTTTTTTACATGGAGTTTTACATGAAATGTTTACTTTGCTTATCTTTGGCTAATATTAAAATTTGTTTCATGATCTGTGTGGCAAATAATACTATTTTTAGTGTCTAAAAATAGTATTAAATAGTATTAAAAATAGTAGCTCGTCAATAGCTTCAATGCTAACATGTTAAATGTAATGGACACTATTGCTCCCATTAAGGTGAAGGTTATCTCTGGAAGGAAAAAGTCTCCATGGAGAAACTCCACACTAGTGAAAAATGAAAAAAGAGAGTGTAGGAAAGCTGAGCGCAGATGGAGAAAAACAAACCTCCAGGTTCATTATGACATCTATAAAGAGAAACTTCACAATTATAATTTACAACTGAGGAGTGCAAGAAGGTCCTACTTCTCTGACATCATCACTAAAAACAGCCATAATGCTCGGGTCTTATTTTCTACAGTTGACAGGCTAACAAACCCTCCTGTGTCAGTGGCAGCTGAACTTCATTCGACCATGGCCTGCAATGACTTTGCCAAATTCTTCACAGAAAAAATCCAAAAAATTAGACAAGCAATTGGTACATCAACAGCAGATCCAGGATATGTACTGTGTCCACCGAAAAACTGTTTAAACACCATGAAACAGTTTCACCCTATTAACAGCAAAGACCTGGAGGACATCTTAGGTCAACTGAACTCCTCCTCCTGCTGTTTAGATGTCCTGCCAACAAGTTTTTTCAAAAAGGTCTCAAAGACTTTAGAGTCAGACCTGTTACAGATCGTCAACTTTTCTTTAATATCAGGTGTGTTTCCAGAACCACTAAAAACTGCTGTAATAAAACCTATACTGAAAAAGGACAATCTTGACAAGACACAAATGAACAACTACAGGCCGATCTCAAATCTCCCATTTTTAAGTAAGATCATTGAAAAAGCAGTTTCTCAACAGCTCAATTACTTCTTAAAACAGAATAACTGCTACGATGCCTTCCAGTCAGGTTTTAGACAGAACCACAGCACTGAAACCGCTCTGACAAAAGTGTTTAATGACATATGTCTGAATACAGACAGTGGAAAAATGTCAGTCTTAGTTTTACTGGATCTCAGTGCAGCATTTGATACAGTTGACCACAACATATTACTCAAACGACTGGAGAACTGGGCAGGTCTTTCAGGAACTGTACTAAACTGGTTCAAAACATACTTAGAAAACAGGAAATACTTTGTATCAATAGGTAACTTCACATCTGAGCAGACAAGTATCACATGTGGAGTTCCCCAAGGTTCCATCTTGGGACCCCTTCTGTTTAACATTTACATGCTCCCACTGGCACAGATTATAAAGAACAACAAAATAAACTATCACAGCTATGCAGATGACACACAAATATATATCACAATGTCACCAGGAGACCGAGGCCCTGTACAGGCTCTTGGTAAATGCATTGAGGAAATTAATGACTGGTTGTGCCACAATTTTCTCCAGCTAAACAAAAACAAAACTGAGGTAATAGTCTTTGGCGCCAAAGAAAAACGATTACAGGTCACCAGAGAACTTCAATCTATACATCTAAAAACCACAAACCAGGCGAGAAATTTGGGTGTAGTGATGGATGCAGACCTAAACTTAGAAAAACACATTAAGACAATAACAAAATCAGCTTACTATCACCTCAAGAATATATCAAGGATAAAAGATCTGATGTCTCAACAGGACCTGGAAAAACTAGTCCATGCATTCATCTTTAGTAGGCTTGATTACTGTAACAGCATCTTTACAGGTCTACCTAAAAAATCAGTCAGACAAGACAAGACCAAAAAAAGTGGACCACATCAGTCCAGCTCTGAGGTCTTTACACTGGCTGCCTGTCCGTCAGAGGATAGACTTTAAAGTTCTGATGCTGGTCTATAAAGCTCTGAATGGTCTGACCCAGTATGAACCTTCCAGATCCCTCAGGTCATCTGGATCCGGTCTTTTATCAGTTCCCAGAGTCAGAACCAGACACGGAGAAGCTGCATTCAGCTTTTATGCTCCTTATATCTGGAACAAACTCCCAGAAAGCCTCAGATCAGCTGAAACACTCAGTTTATTTAAATCCAGGTTGAAGACTCACCTGTTCTCAGCTGCATTTGAATAAAGCACCAAATCCACACTTTTAAGCTTAAATTTCAAAACTTACATTTAACTACTGATTTTATCTACTGTTCTGATTTTATCTGTTTTGATTTTATATACTGTTTTGTTTGTTTGTTTGTTAATTAGTTAGTTTGTTTGTTTGCTTGTTTTAATCAATTTTAAATCATGCTTTTTATTTGTTTTTGTTTCTAATGTCTCTGTAAAGCACTTTGAATCACCTTGTTGCTGAATTGTGCTATACAAATAAACTTGCCTTGCCTTGCCTAAAACCTGTGCAAAGTATGGCAAGTTACCAATAAGATGTTTTTTTCTAAAGCAAAGATCTGGCTCTTGTCCAAAAGCACGCAATAGTAGCTTTCATTAATAGTTGCTGCTGCTAGCCGATATAATGCCAAGTCTTTTGCCAAAAACATGTCTGCCAGAGCTTCTAGAGATCTGTTGTCTGTCTCTATGTGACCCCCTACACCCCAGCCCCCACCCTCAACCCTCACAATGATAAGTAAAAGAGAATGAAAACTAGGTCTTTGAATGTTACTACCACTTAAGCTAAATTTAACTGACACAAGAATAGCTTTCATCAGTGCTTTGCCAGTAATCTTACCTGCTGGGGCTGATACCGTGAACTTTGGGATCCAACCAGGGTGCATGTGGGCTGGGTTCATTATAAACTAGAGGCTGAGTGCAGTGCAGAGTAAGTGAAGGTACATTGTGGTGAGTGTGAGAAGGCCAAAAGGCTGAGGGGCTGAGGGGAGGACACAGAGATGATGGACTGTCAGTGATGGGTGACCTGGTGTAGCTCAGCATGGAGGGGCTGTAGAAGGTCAAAGGTCCGTGCCCGTGGTTATAGTCATGGTTACTGTCTGTGTATGGAGAGGGAATGCAGATGGTGTGGTTGTCCATGCCCACAGGAGGGCTGTACATAGCAGGCAGAAGTCCTGGGGAGCTCACCCTCTCTGTGGCTTTACTGGAGTCCACCTCCTCAAGCTGAAGGAGGGGTAACGGGTTAGCATCCAGGGCAGGGGAGGAGGTCATGTCAGGGGAATATACTGTATTTGCTGTGAATGAATGATTTGATGCAGGTGGATATTCTATAGCATCTTCTCGAATGGCCGGGTCCTGTAGCAGAGAGGGAAGAAACACTATATTAAAATAATTAACTGCTGCAAATTCTGAGCAAAAACCAATATTTACAATATCGACCATAGCAGATTTTCTTTTTATACCAAGGAATTTATTTTTTCAAATTATGTAGCTCAGAGCTTTTCAGTTCACCATCTTAGAACAAGTCCATATGTTCAGAATGCACTAACTCAGTCCCAGTTCCAAGACATCAAAATTATAGTTTTGCAGTCCAAAACTGACAAGACATAATCATCTAATTTGGCAAAAGGCAGACAACAGTTAACAAGGTGAAAAAGGATGAGAAATAGGGAATGTTTTTAAAATTGAACCTAACTGGAGCGTGACCAAGACAGTAACTAGTCATCTATTTTGTCAACTGCTTTAAGGATCTGTCACCAGGGTGGCTTGCCCACTTACCTAACATGCATGTGCCAGTTTGCAACACAAAGCCTCATTACTGTGAAGCATACAAGCAATGCACTAGAATTATTCCTTAAGAATACTTAATTTGTATAGCACTAAATCACAGTTGCCTCAAAGTGCTTTATATTGTACGGAAAGTACTCTACAATAATACAGAGAAATTCCAACAATCAGACCAGCCCCTGTGAGCAAGCACTTTGGTGACAGTGGGAAGGAAAAACTCAGTTTTAACAAGAAAACACCTCCAACACAACCTGGTTCTGGGAGGGGCAGCCATCTGCTGTGACTGTTTGGGGGTGAGGGGAGGAAAACAGGACAAAAACATGCTGTGAAAAAGAGCCAGGGAGGATAAGGGAGGATTGAGGGTCACCAGATCCAGCCCTAATTATAAGCTTTGCAAAAAGGAAAGTCTTAAAGCCTAATCTTAAAGAGAGGGTGTCTGTCTCCTGAATCCAAGCTGGGAGCTTGCTCTACAGAAGAGTGGCTTGATAGCTGAAGGATCTGCCTCCCATACTACTTTGAAATATCCTAAGAAACACGAGTAAGCCAACAATCTGAGACCTAAGTGCTGTATTGGGGTCATCGTCACTCTAAGACAGGGTGTTATCTGGCTTCGTGGAACGATAAAGCTGGGTATCATCTACATAGCAGTGAAAATACATGCTATGCCTTGTAATTATACTGCCCAGGGTAAGGCTATATAGGAAGGATGTAATGTAAACAGAACTTGTCCTAACACAGAACCCTGTTTAACTCTACAATTAACCAATTAACATATCCACTAAAGGGGTCAACATTCTTGACAACGCTCTTTTACGAAGAGCCATTTTTAGCCATTAGTCCTTTGGACATAAGGCTGAAACTTCTTGTTCTCTTGCTGCTGTTTGTGCCTGTCCCTACTAAAGACAAGTAGCTCAATCAGCTCAGTCACTCTCCAACTTTTCTTTCTCTTCTCAGGGGGTGTCGCTCTTTGTTATGTGGGCGTGTCGCTCCTTGTGGCATCCTCAGCACATGTTCCAGACTTCTTAGGTGCTGTTTTTCAATGTGTTTTAGTGTTTCTTAAAAAATATTAGCTCATTTTAAATGTGATGCCAGAAAAACATTTAGTGGTACTTAAAAAAATGTTTAAGAAACATTTAGCAGCTAATTAGCTTAACTGTGCAATCTGTGTGCAAGAAACAGGGCGCTTCTCTGAGCCTGGTTCTGCTGGAGGTTTCTTCCTGGTAAAAGGGAGTTTTTCCTTGCTCATATGGGGTCATATGGTTGTTGGCATTGTTTGTTGGGGTTTTTTTGTATTATTGCAGGGTCTTTACCTTACAATATAACGTAAGGCAACTGTTACAGTGATTTGGCGTTATAAATAGTATTGAATAGAATTGAACTGAACTGAACTGACTTGAATGAAATTTAAAGTCAATATTGGATGCCTGTAAACTTTGGACCCTCAGTTGCAGTCTTGGTTGCGCCATTAAAAATCACTCCATGGTCTCAGGAACGCTTCCAGAAGTCACTGTCCAATAACACCGTGAACTGTGCTAGCAATAAATGCAGGTTAAAGCGCTATCATGCAAAGTATAAGCCAAATGGGATCGAGAAATTAAACAGTAGCAAACTGTTCTGTGGTCAGACAAATTTTAATTTCTTTATGGGAAATATGGATACTCTGCCTCAATAATTCTGATGTGTTGTTGCCATCAAAATCTAAATCAGCCAATTGTTCTCTTAAAACGTCACATTTTCTCAGTTTAAATTTTTAATGTTCTATTGTAAAATCATTGCATTCTGTTTTTATTTAGATTTCACACAGCACGCTGACAGATGATGCCACAGCTTCATTTACCATTTCAAATAATTTCAGTAACACCCTGTAGCTTTTAGATAAAATAGCATCCCTGGATGAATATACAGGACAAAAATTGGTTTTCAAAGAAATCAATTTCTAATGTAGTCAGCAAAATGTCTTTACATAGTCACACTGAAAACAATGAATAAAAGTAATAAATAGTGTAAGGATGTTAAAAATGTGCAGCTCACCAAAATAAAATGTTTGTGTCTGCACTTCCCTAAAACTCTACAACTGATATTGAATATGCATAGCTAACAAGAACCATGAACAAAACTAAGAAGACAACATTACTATTTCTATAATGAATGCACTGCATCTGAAACCTTAAAGCAGAAGACCACGCTGGTTACCAAACCCACACAGATCACCAAAATTGGAAGAAGATTGGAAAAAGGTTGCCTGGTCTAATTCATTCAGATGACAGGGTCCAAATTTGGCGTAAACTATGCATCAAAGGTTGACACTGAGTTCACTGTACTCAGACATCTCAGTCAAAGCATCTCAACATGAGGGCACTTTTATAATGTGGCAGAAGATGTAGTGGGAGATTCATGGACATGATGGATTTTTAACTGATAAATCTGCAGCAACTCAATGGTTCAGTGATGTCAATCTGGACAAGAATCTCAGCAGAAAGGTTCCAACACCTCAGTGAAGCTAAGAGAGGATCCAGGCCCTTTGGTCTGCTGAGTGCGTTGCTCTCTGGTAATATTAGTCTGCAAACCTGGAGCAGACACTGGGTGCCTGATTGTTGTGTTTGAAAGATAAAAACTAGACACGTTTCATGATTAAGTGAAAAAAATTAGTCTGCTAAAGTTTTACTTTTAACCAAGTAAAGTGCTCACTGGGACTCTAACGCTCTTACATGAGGAACACGAGATTCTGTTTTTTCTCGTTAGCGTGCAAAGAAAACAGTGGTTATCAAAAAAAGATGTTGTGGTGTAATTGGTTTAGATTGCACTACTCTGCCAAAATCACACAATACACAATAAGAAGGCCAAACGGTTACAGTATAATAACTCATACAACTATGATAACTCAAAGCAAAACACCCTGCACTAGTAGTTCAACTGCTATAGCAGTTGAACTACTAGTGCAGGGTGTTTTGCTTTGTTAGCTAACACCAACAACTGACATGTGTTAAATATTCCCACAGACTTTGTTACATGCTGCTTTTACTGAACATGTGTCTCTCTCTCTCTCACACACACACACACACGCGTGAACACACACAGTTTGTGGAGCCCAGTGAAATGATGTAACAGCTTACTTACTGTGCCGAAGGTGAAGAGACGAACCCAGTATTTATTAGCAGTGTGATTAAACTGTGAACATTTGTTCCAGAGACAGAATATAAAAGCACAAAATGATCTGCCTGTTTGACCTCACTTGGCTTGCAAAACTGTGCCAGCAAACTATGCCAGCAAAGCCATCTACTGGTTAATCAGTGCCAGAATCAACAGCTCAGCAGCTGGTATCTCTGCACAGTCAATCGCACACACCACGAATGACAAGTAGAAACATACAGCTGGCAGGTAAGGGGAGTGAGTACATCTAAGTACATTTGGAAACACTTTTTCAAGCCCTACATGCATCATGAAGTCCTAGGTGAGCAAAGAATCTGAAAGTACAGTAGTGCCGTAGCTATGGAGATAGAGAAAAAGCAAAATATGGCAAAATTTAAGAAAAAGCTAAATATAATACAATGAATAACACTTTGTGTTTCAGATCTCTGTGTTCTCTTATGTTTCTGTTTTTAATTTGTTTTAAACGCTGCTCTATTTTCCACTTCGTGGCCACAATCCATGGCCTGGATAGTAAACATAAAGCTACATTTCACTCGCAGTGTCAGCTGAGACCAAAAGTCATAATAACATGCAAATGTATCTTGGACAAAAGGATAAATTATAAAACACAAGAAAAACGTCGGCAGTTCAACGCTGTTACTGTGTACTAGTCAGTCAATGAACAGTCAATGTGTGTATAACGCAGGTCAGGTCAAAGTGGTCTTGAGCAAAAACAATGCACCCTGTATACGAACGTCACCTCTCACCTAATTCCCAGCCTGGGTCCTTCGAGGCCATCACATTCACTTCCATTCACAAAAAGTAAATACGTCCAAGAAATACAGCCTTTGATTTTAACTAGTGGGTTTCACTGAACCCAAGTGGACACCATGAGTTGAAACCTATAGCTCTTAAGTCAGGTAAGATGTCCATACATACAGACATCTGCCTTGCTGCAGGTAGATGGTTAAGATAAACAGAGACAGTAATTATGTATTTTCCATAATATGTTAGCATTATTTATCATTTAGCTTTTACCATCCAATTTTAGAAGTGCATGCAGGGCACTGTAGGTAATGTGTATGATGCTGAACATGATAATCACCTGATCTGACGAGAAGAAGCAAATATCTGCTCATCGCTGACATCAGATCCGAAGACAGCTTACACAGTAACTGAAGCTGCTGTTTTAAGCTTGGTATTTTGGTTCAAATACATTTCATAAATTTTTACTAGCGGTTTAAATCGGGAAATCTCTCTTAGCTGTACTGCCAAGGAGCAGAGATATGAAGCTATCCTATATGGAAAAGATATATATAAATCTTATAAAGTTTGTTTCTGTCTTGTGTGAAACTTGTATGAAAAGCATACAAGAGTAAAAACAGATATAAGATCCCTTGAAAAATTATATAAATGACTTGTATGTTTTGGATACTTACTAAAACAATATATGAAAGTAATGAGAAAGTGGCCACTTTCATGAGTAAATCATATAAGCCTTATATGATTTACTATATGAAGTAGGCCACATCTTAAGCAAGTCTTTTATAAGTTTTTACCATTTCTTTTCCATATGGGATAGAACAGACGATAATGTGTGTTCTCTGACATCAGAATCACAATCAGGAATTTAATTATCCTTAAGGAAATTATGTAGGGATATGTTGCTAGCAGAGATAGGCAGTAACGTGTTACTGTAATCCGATTACTTTTTTCAAGTAATGAGTAAAGTAAGGGATTACTATTGCAAAAAAGTAATTCGATTACTGTTACTTTCCCGTAAGCACGCTGCGTTACTGCGTTACTAAACCGTGATTTTGTGAGTGTCTCATGACAATGACGTATGAGCTGCCAACGTCCGTGGCAGCAACAGATGTGTGCAGACCAATAATGGATAATATGGAGTGTGGGAGAGAGTACAACCATGCAGCGTTTAAAGCGTGGAGGTACTGAACTGACATTACTTTGAGTTTGATTCTGTAAAAAGTGACAAAAACATTAGTGTGCGCTGTACACTCACACACTGTGTGGGAAGAAAACTTCTTTCTACAGCAAAAAATTGAACTTCAAACCTAGCACGCCGGCACGGGAATGTGAAACTCACAGAGAAACCCACAGATCCCCCAACTGACATGACTGCTGCGGCACTGGGCAAACCTCTGCCGGCCCCACTCCTGCTAAACAGGTGACAACAGATTTAAGAGGAACAGGACCTAGTGCAGCTGAATCTTTGATTTTATTTATCCTTTGCTGTGTTTTCATTGCATCTATTTGAAAGAGTGAGTGTAAACACAAAAATTATTACATTTTATATGCTGGAATATGCAGAAAATAGGTTTAAATGTTAAACAAATTTCTTCAAGTCAAAGACTGTTGCATATAATTAAATTTTTGCTTGATGCAATGTGCATCAAGTTTAAAGATTAAAACTAATAAAACAAGCTTTAAATTTATTCAGTTTTATATGATGGATTATGCATAAAAAAATAGAATTGGGCTGAAAGGTCTGTTGCTTTATGTATTCAGGTTGTGTACCATGTTTTTAAAAAATAAGTAACTAATTACTTTTGAAAATAAGTAATCACTAAAGTACTTACTTTCTTGGAAAAGTAATCAGTAATTAGTAACTAATACCTTTTTCAAGTAAATTGACCAACACTGGTTGTCAGGAGTGGAATGTACATGACATGTACATCTGGCAACTTTTTGCTAACACGGTGCTAAAACGTATTAGTCCTACGTGCTTTAGTGGGCTCGCTACTGAGTTCTTCTGCCCACTAGTGACCCAGAAATGACTTGAGTGTTGCTGTTGGGACTGCAGCTGGGTCATCTGCCGTCTGTCAACTGCAACTCCTCCTATGACTTAACTGCCTTGGAGGACAAACTCAGCATTGTAGGCAGTGTTGGGGAGTAACGGAATACATGTACCGCCGTTACGTATTTAGAATACAAAATATGAGTAACTGTATTCCGTTACAGTTACCGTTTAAAAAGGTGGTATTCAGAATACAGTTACTTTGTTGAAATAAATGGATTACACGGCGGTATTTTCCTGTTTCATATTGTCGCGGGTCAGGACTGTTTGGGTTTTGTTTGACAGCTACGTTCTGTCGTTCCAGGCGGCAGCGTTACGGTTGCCATGGTTACAGGGCGACGCTCTCTCTCTCTCTGCGACTGTGTGTTTCCTGGGTGAGAGAGCGCCTTTTCGTTGTTGTTGTTGTGCTAAGCTAACAGGCAGAATGCTACAAGCATAGCTCTAAAGAATGTAGCATCATGTTCAGTGTAGTCCGTGTTGCAGGGAGAATGGACTGCCATACACGTTATGTGTCTGTGAGCGCGAGGAGGGAGAAAAAGGGGAGTGGAAAGGTACGAGTTGTCGTTGAGGAAAAACGGGAGCTGGAAGCATGTAAATATAATAATAACCACTTCAGCCAAGAAGAGTGCCTGACGAGCCCAGTTGTAAGTAAGCTATTAAGACTCGACTGTACACCGTGTTCGTGTTTTCCTCCGAAAACAATAAGTTCCGTTGGAGCAGCCTTTCAACGCCTCTCTCTGTCTCTCACAAGAAAAATTGACCCACACAACAAAGTAAAGCTATTTTTCGGCTACGAGCCAACAGGGACCCCGCCATATTAGTCAGAGGTCCCTTTACTACGGTTCGGAGTCTCGGACCTTCAGTAACAGTAATAAATCACACAGCAATAGTACATTCACGTTGTTGTAAAAAGCATGATAATATATTAAGTAATCCAAAGTATTCAGAATACGTTACTCTCATTGAGTAACGTAACGGAATACGTTACAGAATACATTTTGGGGCATGTATTCTGTATTCTGTAACGGAATACATTTTAAAAGTAACCTTCCCAACACTGATTGTAGGACATGTTTGCTGTTATAAAGTGATTTCGCGTTTTAGCACAAATATCCGCACATATTTTCACCAACAACAAGCAGCTTGATAGCACGTGCAGTACTTAAAGAACGTTTGGAGCTACTTGCAAGGAATTTTGAGAATTCTTTTGTTAGATTTGTAGTGCAGTTTACTCATATGCATAATTAAAGCGTTATTGCATCCATGAAATACGACTTGCAAGAGCTAAGCACGACCAGATCAAAGTTTATGGAACAAGCAGCAGGAATGGAAAAGAAAATTAAACTGCTACAGAGACCAAACAGAAGATTCACAATTATAGTAAAGCTAACTGCCAACACTCTGCCTGACATTTCACATCCGAATATTTTCTCAGACTTGCCAAATTTAAACACACTGCTGTGCTCTAATTGATTGCAACTCTTCAGTATTTCTCAAAAAAAAAAAAAGCCAAACGTTCTAACTAAATGACTTCACACTTAATTTAAAAGACATAAAAAAAGAGTATAAACAACTCACTTAATTCCTAGAGCTGTGTGGCTCAACACTCAGGCTTTTACTATGAATAAAGCTCTTCTGTCAGAATGTTGTGCTCAAGTTTGAGCTTTGGACACACTGGTGCTCATGGCAGCTTTCCATGGTAAACCACCAGTCAGGCAACAAGGGGTCAAAGGACCCAGTGTTTAATTCCACTGCTTCCTTTCATTTACATATAATCAAGAACCGGGCTATTGAACAATCAGGACGGCTTTGCCTTTATTTTGCTCAAATTTTCATAAAAAGCTAAAATTGTTAAAACGTTTTAGTCTTTTAAGAAGATGCTACTAAAACAGAAAAAAAGAGAAAACATTAAGTACCATAATTTTTTATCAGTCAAGTAATGAAGGCATTTTTTTAACATCTAGACCCTGTAGGACCAAACTTTAAGGGAAAAACACAGACTAAAAAAGATCTTTTTTAGTTAAGTGGTTACTCATAATATCAGTTGTTTTGGGTAGTAAAAACAGAAAATAAAAAGCATGATGTAGAAGTCTATATTCACCTAAATGGGCATCTTTTATTTAATACATGCGCATACGGCCGCTTGGTTAGAAACAACCTTTGACAAAACCAAAGTTTCCTTAATGCAAAATGAAAGAGGCAGAGGACAGTGACACCATGCATCGTCCGGTGGACTTAAAAGTTTGGGAGTGTGTCGCTGCTTCAAGCTTATTGTCACTGCATAACCAGCCAGTAAATCACTTACATACCGTCTAAACTTTAAAGAGAAAAAATTCCCGAGTTAAAATAAACTTTTATAAATAAATACCCAACTAAATGTTGCATATGGCACAGTTCATTCTAAAGCTCAATACTGGACTTCATTTTTGAAAAGGTGCAGCATGTAACCCAAACTCATCTACCAGCCTCCAAAAGTGGCCAAAGTCAGTTTTTCCCCACCAACAAAAACATCTTTGTCGCAGAATCAAAAACCCCAAACACTTCTGACAATCTGTGAAAAGTAGGGGGTGCATTGCTGTTATACTTTAAACAAAAAAATCATGAGACCTAACCACAAATGGATTAAACTATGTCCTTCTTTAAGGCAGTATATTAAAAACTTGTTTATTCCTCTTGTATAAAGAAGCTCCCCCTGTCAGAAAAAGGCTCCCAGCCAGTAACACATACCGGAACACAAAGGCTCCCGGCAAAACTATTAGGCAGCCTCTATCCCTCCATTCTCTCAATCCCACAAAGCCGACAAGGAGCTGCTGGAGGACGAGAGGCCCGCCGAATTAAAGAGGTTGACAGATTACATGCATGCAGGAGTAGCAGGAGGAAGCTTCTGCTTCTGGTTTGCAGAGAAGTCGAAACAGAGAGACTACGGCAGAACGGACAGACTGATTACAGTGTCGGGATGTGGAGTCATTTTAGCTGTCACCTGTCACTGCTGCCACTCCATCTACCTGCCAGATGGGTTTGGCCCATTTACTGTAGCAGAGTTCTCCAGAGAAATATGCCACGTCCTGTGAAAGGCATTCCATTTTTCTTCTGAACCTTTTAAGCATCAAATTTAAGTGTAAAAGTAGCAAAAAAACCTCAGGGATGGTGTTAAATCAGTTAACACCAAGTGCTAAAATTTGATACGTGAGTATGTGCTCATTTCAGAGACGTGCTTCATAGCTTAACTCGTGATTCTAAAGTGCCTGTAGTTAAACCTGTGACAAACTGAGGACCTGTCCAGGGTGTACCCTGGGATAGACTCCAGCCTCACCACGACCCGGAATGGGATAAGTGGAGGGAAATGGGAAATTGATGAACGGATTAGTACTGCGAGTACTAAGGTACAAAGCTGGGACAACTGGCCCATCTATGCTTACTGTGTCACAAGTCAGTAGTACATGACTAGACCTATAGGCTACATTTTTCTACTTAGACACAACGATGAGAGAGGATTTCACACCTGCTGTCCCAGCAAGGTTTATTTGCCAAAAACAGAAACAAGCAGGGGTAAAGAAAGTTGAGGATGATAGGAGCTGTTGCTGAACTCTCTGTAATTCTTTTGTTGTTGTTATTTTCATTAATTATTAGCCTCAAATAAATGTGAAGCCCAAGAGCAGGAAAATAATTAAAAGTGGTGCAAAAAGTGGTGTTAAGTCTTTATAGCTAATTGCACCTTTATGTTTTTTCCTACTGTTATAAATTAATTATAAAAATTCTTATATCAAATAATTATCCACGATAACTTTGTCAGTGAGTTTACCACTTCCTGGAACTGCTAGCTATATTCACTGACCAATTATGTGACTTATTTCTGACTGTACCTTCAGTCAGACCATAAACAGACTCATCAGGAAAGGACTTGGTCATTAGGTGGTTGCCAACATCTGGTGGCCTTAAGACGCAGGTTAAAGTATTCCTGCAGTGGCCTAATTTTTCCAACCAGGAAGCTACATCCATCATTTTTGTCTATGAATCAGACAGTCAAAATAAATAACTGATCCTCTAATATTTATATTTTGTTGTTGCTTCCAGTGCCAACTGTTCTCTCTAAATATAAGCCCAGAACATCAAGCATCATTTGGGCTCAAGGGAGAATTGCTACACAACTAAAAAATTGTCCTGATCACAAGAAGAGAAGCTGGTGAAGCTGCTGGTTCCTGACCATCTAGAGGTGATCTTTTTTTTTTCATTCATTTTTCATTCATTTATTTGTTCATTTCCAGGCACAACAAATACCTATATTGAACATAAAATGCACAAAACAAAAAACAAAAATTGCCTGAAAAAGGAGTGGGACGAAGAAAACTTATTAAATCCCACCCCTATACTCACTCATCAACAAAAAAACAAAAAACAAATCTTGACCTATTACTTGCCTAATAGGTTACCACCATGGAGTTTTTTGCCTAACAGAGAACAGTATCAAAATGCAGTACTGGGAAAGAGTATATAGATTTTAAGATAACGTACAGTATTGTGCCTTCAGCCAGCCCTCAAGGCTTGCACACTTTTTAGTCAAAATAGGAAATTTATTGAAATGTGACATACATAGAAATACAGCATATACGGCAAAAACAGACTTTGTGCAATTCTAACAGGCTTGAAAGTTAACATGTGGTATGATCACCTTTATTCTTCAACACAGCCTGAACCTTGGAGGAGCTTTCTTGACATTTCTTTAAGAAGTCTTCAGGAATAGTTCTCCAGGCTTCTTTAAGAACATTCCAAAGCTCTTCCTTGGATTTTTATTGCTGTCTGTTTTCTTTCAAGATGATCATAAACTGCTTTGATAACATTGAGGTCTGAGCTCTGAGGAGGCCTAGTCCCTGGCTGAGAGTGTTCAGTTGTGTGTTTTTCTATCCTGGTTTACTTATATTGTATTGGGAGTGTTTGAAATCATTGTCAAGCAGAAAAATGGAGTAGTTGACAATGAGATACTTTCCAAATGGTATTGTATGTCGAATCTGTGCTTTTGACTGTACTTTGTTGCATTCGCAGGTTCATATTCCCATCAGTCCGTAAATTCCATCAGGATCTCCAACACAACTAAAATCCAGCACCAAACCATGACACAGCCTACATCATGTTTTATAGATGACTACACTCAGTGACCTCTCTTGACCTCCACGGCGAGACAATCTGAGCAAAAACTTCAAAGTTCTGTTGCAAACGTTTGTTAGTCCAGTTCCCTTCCTTAAGAATGGCCTTCCATTGAGACAAGTTTTGATGAGACTTTGTAGAACAGTAGAAGGATCAACTGAAGGACCTGATGTATACTAGTGGTGCAACGGATCACGAATGATCCGTAATCCGAACCGATCCCACTCCACGGTTCGGCACGCACGTGATCCGAAGATTCGAAAAAGGAAAAAAAGTATGTGTATGGTGCGTGGTGGGTCTGTCAAGGGATAGTTATGGCCAGCACTAGCAGTCCAAGTGGAGGAGCAGAGGAATTTGCAGTATTTAAGCAGCCCTTTGCTGCCCAGTCCGACCGGGCTAAAGCTATTACAAAAGCTACTGGGGTGTTTAGCTGCAGACGGGAGGCCGTATTCCGTTGTGCAAAACAAGGGGTTTAAACTATGATGAACGTGCTTGAGACACGCTATGATATCCCGCAAGATCGTTCCAAGCATGTATGAGCAGGAAAAGTTTAAAGTTATGGCTGAACTGTCCCAGGCATCTTCTGTTGCTCAACTACAAATGGGCAGACCTCCAGGGAAACGGAAAGCTACGTGACCGTGACCGCTCATTATATCACAGCGGAGTGGTAGATACAAAGCCCTGTAGTGCTCTATATTTTACCTTAATTTGTTTTTATATAATTGCGTGGAATGAGTCTTGAGTTGAGTATACCATAAGCAATTATAGTTGAGTTTTTTAAAAGGCAAAAATACTTAAATAAGTATTTAAATAATGTTAAAATTTTGTCTTTTTTGTCTTTTTTTTTGCTGATCCGAAAATTGATCCGATCCATGACTTAAAACCGTGATCCGAACCACGAGATTTTTGAGCCGTTGCACCACTAATGTATACCATAAGCAATTATTAAATTCAGGCTTTCTTCCATAGTTTGCCTTTTGTCCTGTCTCTCTGCCCCTAATTCCACTGCAATAAGCCTAGGCTGCTGGGTTTCCCATGACGCAATGAACCATTCTTCTTCATGCTCCTCTTTTCACTCTCTATGTGTTTATACTCCCGTCTGCATTTAATCATTAGCTATTATTAATCTCTGGCTCTCTTCCGCAGTGTGTCTATTGTCCTGTTTCCTCCTCCCCAACCAGTCGTGGCTGCTCCTCCACGAGCCTGGTTTTGCAAGAGGTTGAGGTGACTGTTGTAATTTTGTGCTGTATAAAAAAAAATAAATTGAAAATTGAATTGAAGTGAAGTGAACCTTGTGGCAACAGTTGTGACTGCTATATAAATAAAATTGAATTGAGTTGAATTAAAGAGAATTCTTTTTTTCTTAAGGACATGAACTTCAGACACTATTCGTCTGCAGTAGATACAGTGCCTTGAAAAAGTATTCATAACCCTTAAACTTTTCCACATTTTGTCCTGTTAAAACTACAAACTTAAATGTTATTGTAAATTTATATGACAGACCAACACAAAGTAGTGCATACTGTAATTGTAAAGTGGAAGTGATGTCATACATGGTGCTCAAAATTCGTTATAAATGAAAGTCTGAAAAGTGTGAAGTAGGTTTGTATTCAGTCCTCCTGAGTCAAAACCATACCAAACCACCTGTCACTGCAGTTACCATGGGCATGTCTCTACCAGCTTTGCACATTCAGACTTCAATTTTTGCCCATTCTTCTATGAACAATAGCTTCAGTTCAGTCAGATTGGATGGAGGGCGTTTATGAACACCAATTTAAAAGGCTTGCCACAGATTCTTTTGCATTTTAACAGGGACATGTGAGTATACTGTGATTAAGGGGAACCCCCATCACAGTCTCAAGTCTTTTGCAGCCTCTAGCATGACTTCTTACAGGATTGACCTGTATTTAGCACCATCCATCTTCCCATCAACTCTGACCAGCTACCCTGTTCCTGTTGAAAAAAGGCACCACTGCATCATGACGCTACCACCACCATGCTTCACAGTGGGAATGATGCATTCAACCTGCCATTCTTCCATAAAAGCCAGATTTGTGGAGTACATAAGTAATAGTTGACTAGGTTCTCCCAGTTGAGCTCAAAATCACCTCGTTTGTAGAAAGATTCCATTTGATGCCAGTCAAACTCTGTTATATATCTAAAAATAGAAATGAGAATAAATTATACGGTTTTATTGCTGGCTGGTAGCAAAAGACTGCAAAAGATACAGTTTTGAATTGGCTCCTTGCTAAGCCATCTATTATGTGTACACACAATGCTGGTTCATCCCTTGAGACAAGTGCCTTTCATGATTATTCCTCTAAAAATAGTCAACTACAAGGATTGGCCTGTAAATGAGTGGAAAAGCAGCCAATGCCCAAAGAAAAACTTGAAAGACCTTCAGAAAGCCTGGAGAACTACAGCTCAAAACCACTTTTTTTGTTTTAAATCTCAAGTCTGGTTCCTTGGGAGCAAAAAATAGAGAAATTACATGTGGGTCAAGACTTTTGCACAGCACTCTACACTTTGACATACATTTTAAACTGATTTACAGAGGCCACGATGACAGACAGAAGTTATTTTCCATGAGCAAGAACTGAGTCTGGTAACCTATCAAAGGTATTCACTGCGGTATCATTTTACAACTTTAGTTTCTGACGGGTCTTCACAAAATTGAGAAATAAAGGTCACTAGAGGCAAAATTTGGTTAAGAAAGTAACTAAGTAGATGAATAAGATCTAGTGAGAGCAGAGTGGGCAATCTGCATAATTTGGCTAATTTGAACATGTAAAATAATTTACAAATGTGCATTTCCTAACCTGAGCAAACAGTGATCATTTAATGCAAAAATGTTTAATATCAACCTAACAAATATAATCTTTTTCACTTTAAAAATGTAGTACGTGTGAACGAAACCCCTGATATGCATGGATCATGTCACATGTGCACACAGGGTATCGGTAATTGTAAGCTGAATTCAAAAGCTACCAGAAAACATCTAAGAGACCGGTGCATTCATGCATTACCCTAAATGACACTGACTTGTTTTTTTTAAATAAAGTGGTTAGCTCATGGCCTCTTGATTAAAAAGCAAAGAGAAAATCAACAAACTATCTATAGTATTCAGTTTGTGTTAACATATGATTATGGTTACATGATTTTAAACAAGTTTATCTGCTAATAGTGGACAAGTTATCCTGTTAACATGTACAAGTTTATCTGCTAAGCAAACAAGCAGGCGGTACACAGAAAAAATAGGGCTATCCTGGTGGATCATCTTCTGAAGTAAGTATATGCTAACTAGCCTCTTTGAAAAAATATATATATTTACATGGTAGAGGACAGTTATGTTATGTTTTGTGTAAAAGTATTTGCGTTTTTGTTACACAAATTGTAATACAACACAAAGAAAACTCAAGTAAATACACACCTGACTCTATATGGAAAAGTAACTGATTCCTAAACTGGATAACTGGTTTATCCAGGAGCAATCACCTGATTTGTGGAGCAGAAATAACTTAAAAACTAACACATCAAAGAAGCCCCACTCACCTGCTGGCCACATCTTTTACTTGAAAGGGGCAGCCAATCAGGAGAAAGCTGGCATAAAAGGGAAAGGAATGAAATAGCATTGAGAGGGCTACATCAGTGCTCATCTTAATTACATGAGGATTATTTGCAGTTGTGAATCATGCAAAACTAGTAGAATCAAATAATAAAAATATAGAAAATCAGAAATGAGCGCAATAGGGCCCCTTTCACTTTAACATTGTGTCCACTGTATAGTCTTTAGAGGCAACACAAAAGAATATAAATGGCAGCTGTTTAACTGTATAAACTAAAAGATATTTCTGAACATCAGGGTCACTGATCTCCAACGTAATGGATAGTCAAAGTAGCTAAGGACGCTGATAATTGGCTGGAAATGTAAGATAATTTTAGAGTAAGCAAACACTGTGAAGTTCTCTTTTTAATTAAGCAAAACTGCACATGGATGTATCCATGTGATTAAAATATCTGAGATAACATTACCAATAACTTTTCTGATTACATTTACCACACAAATTCAACGGAAATCATTACAAATGTGAACTGTGAAAATAATGCAGCACTCAGCAGCACCAGTAACAGCACAATAAGTCATAAACGCACGCACCAGTGCATGACCATAAGTCATCAGATACACCTACTCCAAGTCAGGTTGTCAAAAAACATCAACACTCAGATACAAATATATGTATTAAAGAGTCAGACAGAGAGTCCAGAGTGACAAGAACCAATCCGAGCAAACTGAATTAAATCCACAGCAGAGCCGAATGAGACAGTTTCAGGCGTCAGCAGCTGTTTGTAGCCTGAACTGCAAAGTGAAGGAGAGCAGTTTTCAACTTTAGATGCCGGCTGCAGGCAAATACGCCCAAGATGATAAACTTTAACAATAATAATATAACAACAATAATTTATTCAAACGTGCTACTTGTTTTGTTGCAGCCAGTCTTTCTTTCTTTCAAAGTCAGCGCTCTGTGTTTAATATCTTTGTTTAATTTTTGTTTTTATACCACACTTTACCCAAAGTTTATAAGGCTTCCATAACACTCTTCTTCTATAGTAATGAAATTATTTAGATGTATTGTGATGTTTGTTGAATCCTTTGTATACCAGTGTTTTTAAAATATATTTTACCTTCACAGGGCATAAAGGAATGATCTAAATAATTGATAAAATGAAAAAAAATCTCTTAAACTTATTATACTTATTTTGTTAAATGTAAATGGGAAGCAGCTAAAAATTAACAACTAGTAAACTAACAACTAACAAGTTAACCTTTTCAAAATATGGATTCTTTACCATTACTTTGATTGTTGCAGAATTAGGTCAAACTTTTCACCTGAGGTACCGACATCTAACAAAACCCATTCATTGTGTTCAGTGCCATTTTAAGGTGCCAAATTGCTTCTAATAACGGTAACACATACATTTCCACCAAAAATCAGCAAAGCTACTTAAAGTCTGTTGTTTCAGTTAAACAATGCTGTTCAACCTGGAAATCTCAGCTAAACTCTGTGCACCAGTTATAAATGTGCCAATGATGAGGAGGTTTACTGACACAGTGGCGCTGTGCTTCGTTTCGAAGCAGTCAGCTTTCTCTTTTTTGGGATGGAATCACACTATGATTCACAATTTTCCCCACAGATTTAGTTGAAGTCAGGTAATCACATGAGTGGTTTTTCATATGGTTGCCTGGATACAATGCTGGTCACTTCAACTAAATGCTAAAAGGGCCAACTCACAAATCTGTGCAACCTGCTTTTGCTTTGATTTCTATTCAAGTTCTAACTGGAAGTGACAACTCGCATGGCTCATATGATGGGAGAACTGTGCTATTCCTGGCTGCTAAGATTTTTTTTTCCATGGAAAGCAGATTATGAGCCAAATTAAGATAATCTGTAATATAAAATCATCAAATAATCCACCTTTTCAAGATGTAGTTTAGCTGGATGCATTTGAAATCCTGGGCGAGCTACAAAAATTCTAAATGGCAAATCAACAATTCCTGTAAGTTTCCACCTATAAAATATATTAAATGATAAATACATTTAAAACAATCTGCACCCACACACACACACACACACATGCAGGTTTATATCCACCAGTACTGTTCTTTAGTCTGAAATACATCTATAAGCATGTCATCAAACATTCATCAAAGCTAAAATGTGCCAAAATAGATGGCGAAAAAAGAGAAAACAAGAAAAAATAACCCTAAAGTCAGTTAAAACCCCAGCTAATAAATAAATTCTTTCATTCTTTGATATATAAAAAAATAACACGTGATAGCGCCTCCACAAGCCAACAAGCAATTACCAGCAGATCGGCTGATGATCAAACCATCAGCAGTAACACTGTTCATTACGAAGTACATCCATAAAGAGGATGCCACGCCCAAGGTTCAAATTGCCAACAAGACTTGTTTCCCTCCCAAGAGCAACACAATAAGAAAAGCTAAATTACAAGTAAATCCTAATAAAGACGCCAGATTCTAGAATACCAGTCCTCCGTCAAATAAAGGACAAAGCTATCACTAAGCGCTCTCACTTGCCACACCTGAGAGAGGGAGTGGATGAGTGAAGGAGGAAGGAGAGAGAGCAAAGAAAAGGGAGAGGAAGTAAACACAAGGAGAGGGCGGGTAATAGTCCAGCACACTGAGTGAGCATTAAAGATGCTGAATAAAGCCGCTGCCTCGTGAAAGATATAAGTTTTGGAGTGTGCACTGTTTAAATCTGCAGTGCAGTCTTCTTTAAATTAGTGCACGACTATGACCCAAATGCGTGTGGTGTATACCTTTACAAAAGTTGTAACGTGACAATACAGTATTTTGCTTTACTTTTATTTTATACGTCTAAAACAGTGCTCTTGCTTTGGATTCTTCCTGTCCACAATCTGTTTCATGCAGAAATACACACTGAAGAAAATTAGGCTGTCTGAAAGGATTAAGAATAACAACTGTTTTTTGTTGTTGTTGATCATCATAAATAAAATGCTGATGATTTTACATTTAGTCAGACTGATGAAACCTGTCAAAGATTCTTGCACTTTAAAGCGTCTGTTAACATGTGTACCCCATGAGAGAAGGGCGGGACAACCATCAAGGATTCGACGTTACAAAAGCAAAAAACCTGTCAGTCTGCAACTTTCAATACACGAGTTTGACGCCCAGTTTCAGATTAACAGACATCAGAAGCCAAATGAAACTAGTTTCCTTCTGAAATGAATCATTATCGAGCATTCTGAACATGTGCAGTTTGATCTTCTCTCCGTGGCGCTACAAAGCACGGCACACAGTCCTCTTACTGGTGCTACACCTGCCTGCAGGGAGAAGACTGCAGCACACCTCTTATGGGCTCACTAGTGCCATGTTTTAGTCACATAGTGTTCTCGTGTATATCGGGTGACGGACGACCTGTGGGCTGCATTGGGAGGAGGTGGGGGTTGGGGGGAGCAGAGTGACCTTGAAGAGTTTTCGTTGCCAAACTGTGGAATTCTTTTCAATGGGAATGAAAACCGGAGATCGGAAGGGGATGTACACCGAGCCTGAAATCTTATTTCTAGTAACGGCAGGACTTCCCTCCATCCTCCCCTCCACACACACACACACACACGTGCATATTTTCATCTCCCACACAGCTAAGTTATTCGCGAGTGGAAAAGGAATCTGGTATTTACAGTAACAGCCAGATTATAATTACACTGTGAGCAGTCTCAAGGCTGTGGAGAGGAGGCTGCCAGGCTTACATCCACTGTGCGGCCTGAAGAACACAAGCAGATAGTCAGTTTTGTTGATGTGATAAACTAATCGCCAGGGCCGTCTAAAGATTAGAGTGCAAATCCTCACATAAAAACCACAGCAATGCTGTAATAAGACGTGGAAGAACGTCTTTAATGCACGCTCCTGAGAGGACAGGATTAAGAAAAGGGAAACTTGAAAATACAGCAAAGCCACATTTAAGGTTCAGAACACACACACACACACACACACACACGTATCAGGCATCTGCAGGATGAGTCTAAGAACATGTCTTTATTTTATGTAGGAGATGTTTGATTAACTGATGTGACTGGATTGATTCACAACCACCGTTTGTTTTTTAAATATATACATTTTAGCTGCACAGAGGAAGATTTAAGATTTAAACTGAATGCAGTACAACTGTGAAGAAGGACAAATTAAACCAGAATCCTCTTTAGAATGGAGTTTTTAAAAGATGGAACTAGAATGACAAAATCTAATGAAAAATATTAACTAATTTTTGCCTTTTTGTGTATATATATATATATATATATACCTGCTTCCTTTATTTTGTTTTGGGGGCTTTTGTTGAATTTATGCCCTTTATAGGTTGAATACAAATTCTGACAAATACAAGGAATCGCAATTAAAACATTTCATTGAATAAGATACTGAAATTGGGCACAAAACATCAGCAGGAGCCTTTACAGCTCCACTCTTTTTATTATTTGATGTGTCTGGGAAAGTTTTAGAAAATTAAAACAAAAAAAAACTTCATTTTTGCTGGTGATGACAAAAGTCTCAACTTCTCTTAACTGACTGCGTGAAAAAGCCTGGCTTCTTCCTATAAGAGCCACATTAAACTAATGGCAACCCAAAAGGTTAAGTGGTATGATTTTTCTCCTAATTCAACTTTTTTTATTTTATGTAATCTATACCAACCTCTGTGCTGTGAGCCAATACAGTCCGCAACCAAAGACCAAACCTTTTCAGAAAAATGTCAGTCTTACCTCTTAAAATTCCCTAACAACTGAGCAAACTAATGTACTGTAATGTGACAGTAAATGTTACACATGTCTCCCTTCAACTCTGCTCACACTGCACGCCTCATAATTGCAAAAGCATATTTTATGGTTGAGAGCAATACAATGAGATATTTTATGCTTACACATCTCCTACACAGTAAATTTAAGCTTAATTGAACCTTTTGCCTTTATTGGCAGAAAGTCTGTCGCAGCAGTTTTACCCATGTCAGTCAAACCATGAACTCTCTGAGATCGGTAAAGTTGGTCGGTTAGAGCACAATCAGAATTGACTGTTGAACCGAGCAGAGATGCACCTGTTACACTGGGAACGATCCGGTCAGTTTCACTCCTCCCTTCCGCGCTGCGGTCACTCTCTGCTCATCTCAGTGGAAAAGAAATCACATCTTACTTTTCTCCATTTCACGAACCTGTCCCGGGAACATATCAGCTGCTGTTTCTGCCGCTTTACTTCTTTGGGTTAAACGTCAAAGTCGCCGCAAACACTCAATAAACGAAAGCGTAAAAGTGAAACTATAAACTACGCGGCACGTGCACCTCGGCTCTTATTCCTCCGCGTTATTCCTCCACGAACTTTTTCCTTGATGGTGTGTCAATAATATTTCCACTCAATCCCTCTCCAGCCCACAAAATCCTACGTTTAAGGTTTGTCCCATTCGGAGACGTCACTGGACACGCCTTCTCGGAGCTTAGCGCGCAATAGGAGGAGGCTCGGAAACTGAGCTGTGTTCCAACACGGAGAATTAAGCCCCCGAGTGCGTGTGTGTCCGCACACGTTACTCCTCAGGAGCTGTTTGTCGTGTAATAAAAGAGACCACCTCGGTGCTGTGATGGAGTCCAGACTTTATCTCTGTGATTTCCGCGCAATCTTCACCTGTTCTGAGTTCATGATTGCAAAAAAGGAGCACAGCAAAAGCATGAGTCCACCAAGGCCCACAGAACACCAGCTGTGCGCCAGTGATGCTCATGTTGAACTGCCAGATATCGTAAAAAGAAGGTAAAGAGCATGACAGGAATAAATCTCCACAGAGCAACCTAGACACGCACGCACAAAGCAACGAGTTTCAGTAAAATGCAACTGAAATTTATAACATCAAAGGTTTTTTTTTAAATTAAAATCATGAATCATTAAGTATAAACTTGATTTATACAATCAAGTAAATTTCATTTAAGCAGATTCTATTCAAGTTAACGTTTTAGCACTTACAATATAATCATATGAAAACTTACATGTAATTAATTCTTTAGAACTGAAGAAGCCTCTTGCATGAGACAACAACAACAACAACAACAATCTTTATTTATAGAGCACATTTAAAAGCCAAGGGCATGCCAAAGTGCTTTACATCGAGGTGTATGTGTGAGGTCAAGCAATGGCTTCTGGCAAATACTCTTATCCTTAATGATAAGAAAACTGAAATTATGATCTTTGGTAGTGACGCTCTCCGTGCCAAACTTCATGATGCCTTTGGTTTTCTCACTAGCTCCTTTTCTGACACTGTTAGGAATCTGGGTGTGCTACTTGACAGCTCATTTAAACTTGATAAACAAGTGTCTGCTGTCGTCAGATCCAGCTTTTACCAACTTCGCCTTATTTCTAAGGCCAAACACTATATCCCGCACAATGATCTGGAAAAGCTCATCCATGCCTTTGTAACGTCAAGGCTAGATTATTGTAATTCACTTTATTTTGGTCTCCACTCTACCCTTCTACATAGATTACAGACAGTCCAGAATGCCGCTGCACGCATTCTAACTAAAACTAAGAAGTTTGCTCACATCACTCCCGTCCTTGCTGATCTGCACTGGTTGCCTGTGAAATTTCGTATTCAATTTAAAATTCTGTTGCTTACTTTTAAAATTACTAATAACACAGGACCAAGCTATCTTAAGGAACTCTTAAACTCATATGCTCCTGCGAGGGCTTTAAGATCATCCTCACAGTTATTGTTGGTTCAGCCCAGATCTCGTTTGAAGTCTAGAGGTGATCGAGCGTTTGCTCTAGCTGCACCTGAGCTGTGGAATAATCTCCCAATTGGCATCCGGGCGTCTGATTCTATTCAATCTTTTAAATCACGGCTTAAAACATATTTGTTTGAACTTGCTTTTTCTACCAGTTAAATACTGGCCTTGTTTGCAGTGAGTTATTCTATTAATTTTTCTGTTTGTCTTGCGTTGTCTATGCTCTCTATCACTGTGTTTGATGGTACAGCGTTACTTTGCTATAGCTATGTGCTATAGTTTACTCTTATTAGTGGTTTTTACCTGTGAACATAATTCCACACTTATATGACTCTGATATTATAGTGTTAATTGTTTTATTCTTTTATTCTTTC